>NW_026652287.1:53068464-53069108 GCF_009828535.3 Hylobates moloch | reverse complement strand
CAGCCTGGGTGACAGAGCGAGACTCCGTCTCAAAAAAAAAAAAAAAAGAAAGAATCAAAACTGAGACCGGGCAGCACAATGGCTCACAACTATATTCCCAGCACTTTGGCAGGTGGAGGTGGTCGGATCACCTAAGGCCAGGAATTTGAGACCAGCCTGCCCAACATGGCAAAACCCCATCTGTACTAATACAAAAATGTAGCTGGGCATGGTGGCAAGCAGCTGTAATCCCAGCTACTCAGGAGGCTGACACAGGAGAAGCACTTGAACCTGGGAGGTGGAGGTTGCAGTGAGCCGAGATTGCACCACTGCACTCCAGCCTGGGTAAAAAGAGAAAAACCCCGTCAAAAAAAAAAAAAAAAAAAAAAAATCAAAACTGAAGAACTAATATGTTAAAGTAATGCAGGTTGTATGCTGAAATTTCAGAGGCTTAGCAAAATATATTTTCTAATCACATCACTATCCTCTTTCTTTTTTTCTTTTGGTGTTTTTTAAGAGCACTTCATGATCTTTCAGAGATTATAATTCTTTCCTTTTTTTTTTTTTGTTTGAGATGGAGTTTCGCTCTTCTTGCCCAGGCTGGAGTGCAATGGTGCCATCTCAGCTCACTGCAACCTCTGCCTCCCAGGTTCAAGCGATTCTCC
>NW_026652287.1:53026154-53068364 GCF_009828535.3 Hylobates moloch | reverse complement strand
CTTGAACTCCTGACCTCAGGTAATCCACCCACCTCGGCCTCCTAATGCTGGGATTACAGGCGTTAGCCACCGCACCTGGCACACTTTCATTTTCTATCTGCATCCTTGTCTTTCTTCAGCCAATGGATGAAAAAGGAGATGCTGAGAAGACACATTTGCTTTTCATCCACACATCACTTCCACTCACTATTAGTCAATGTGGGTAGAGCTGAGAATGCCAGTTTCCTGGCAGAATAGCCACTTCTCAGCAGTAAAAAGCACACTAAAAGTATAAATCTTTGATATAAAGCTAACATACTTTAAGCAAAATAAGCATATGCATCAATAATAAAATACTCATGGATATTCATTTTGTTGATTTCTTTTGAGCTCAGGTAATATTAATCTAAAGCTAGCAAATATACAGCAGATAAAGGAATATTACTGGAAATCAGAATATTGTCAATGAAGTTATTCTGTCAATAGAAGTAAAAATATGACTTCACACTAATAGTTTCACCCAGAGTTGTACAACATCAAATGCTACTTTTCATTAAAAATTGTATTTCATATAAGTATTCAATTTATATGACCCTCCACTATTTCAGTGCTTTCTACACTTTTATCAGTAGAAAACAGGCCAGCTGGTTCTAGGAAAGCACACAGTGCTATTGCTACTTTAACAGTGATGATAAAGAGCAAAGAGCACTTGTTTGGGTGGTACTCACATGCCAAACACTGTTTTGGGCCCAAAGTACTGGTTTTCTATTTTTTTGTTAATGTACTAATGAAATAGAATTCTTAGCTAAGAAGACTTTATCTCATTCAAGAATGTATTATAGAATTTGATTGACATGTGTCTCTGACTTACCTGGAAGAGTAAATTTTTCTATGAATCGAAATTGAGTACTATACCTAAACAGTTCTTTTACTAAAAGGATTTCAGAGGTAGAGTAAGATTTTTTTTTTTTGAGACGGAGTCTCGCTCTGTCGCCCAGGCTGGAGTGCAGTGGTGCAATCTTGGCTCACTGCAAGCTCCGCCTTCTGGGTTCACGCCCTTCTCCTGCCTCAGCCTCTCTGAGTAGCTGGGACTACAGGCGCCCGCCACCACGCCCGGCTAATTTTTTGTATTTTTAGTAGAGACGGAGTTTCATCGTGGTCTCGATCTCCTGACCTCATGATCCACCTGCCTCAGCCTCCCAAAGTGCTGGGATTACAAGCGTGAGCCACCGTGCCCAGCCAAGATAGAGTAAGATTTACAAAATTTTATTATAATATGAAAAAACCGTGTTAACCATGTTCTCAGTAATCACTCTGAACAAAGCATTCTTAGTTCCCAATATTCACCAGAAGTCACACAGGGGAAATTGTTACCTCTGTAAAGAGGCAGAAGGAGGTGCTAAGTGGAGGTGCAGCACCTTCCACAAGCTTTCCACATGCACCTATTGGGGTCTTAATTTAATTGGGCTTTCACTTTTATGGCTACTTACTGAATCTAGTCATACTATTTTTCGCATATGATGGCATGTGTTACTCATTAATTTTATACAATTATTTGCTTGGCTGAAAAATAAACCTTTTAACATACGCTAAATTTAGAGTTTATATTTGCAATTTTTAATCTTTTAATGTTAAAGGAAATCAGAGAAGAGCAGCATGTGTATTTAGTGTGTTTTTTCCCTGCCTATCAGAATTCTTGTATTGCCTCAGAAATCCTAGGAAGTTACCTAAAAAATATTTTCTTATAATTTTTTAGCCAGAATTTTAGATTTCTAAAGGTCAATCATGTAATGACTGAGCAAAGCTAAAATCTTGTCTTTGCTTCTTGGTAGTAATCTGGCCATTTAAAAAAGCATGGCAATTATGCCAAGACATTGAAAATACGTGGCTTTAATTTTATTCCATTTCAAATGTTTTCTTTGTTACCTTTATCATGTTAATCTAAGAGAAACTATCTACATAACTGTTTATGCATTCAAGAAATATTCATATTAAGGTGTTTAAAGTTCAATGTTGTATTACAATATAGTAGAATCTTCTAATATTAGCAGTTCATTATTAATAAATTTATTGTTTTCAAAGCTTTTCGATTGAGAAAACAAATAATTAGGTATGCTTTCTAATTATAATTTCAATTTTAGGAGGGTACCCACTGGTCTCCATGGTATTTCTGAAATGGATAGTGTAAAACTGGGCCAACCAGAATGGTGCAGACATGCCGATTTATTTGAATGAGTTTAACTTTCTTGGTAGACTACCGGTATCCCAGAGGCTGATCATTCACTATGGCTTACAAAATGTTTCTCCATGATGCCCGTGAGCACTTTCGACCATGTTGTCTTTTTCCTCTCATTGATGTGGTCATGTTGTGGTTTTTTCTGCTCACCTTAACGCTATCTCAAACGAGAAGTGATTATTTCTTGCATGAATGAGACCCCCCCTTTTTTTGTCATGGAGTTCTTCTGTCTTCCTATGGGAAGCAATATGTGGGAAGCAGAAATGATGACAATATGCAAACATTTCCTGCCATGTGACTACCATAAGCAGCTTACAGCATGGCCCACCTAGAAGTCACTTACTTCCAGGCAAGCAGGGGTGTTTTTCTATGATGTGCCTCTTCCTCTTAAAAGCACCTCTAATTAAGTTTAGCCAAATTGGGATAATCTCCCTTTTGATTGTCAGGCCTCTGAGCCTAAGCCAAGCCATCACATCCCCTGTGACTTGCAGGTATATGCCCAGATGGCTTGAAGTAACTGAAGAATCACAAAAGAAGTGAATATGCCCTGCCCCGCCTTAACTGATGACATTCCACCACAAAAGAAGTGAAAATGGCTGGTCCTTGCCTTAAGTGATGACATTACCTTGTGAAAGTCCTTTTCCTGGCTCATCCTGGCTCAAAAAGCTCCCCCACTGAGAACCTTGCGACCCCCCACTCTGCCCACCAAAGAACAACTCCCCTTTGACTGTAATTTTCCTTTATCTACCTAAATCCTATAAAACGGCCCCACCCTTATCTCCCTTCCCTGACTCTCTTTTCAGACTCAGCCCACCTGCATCCAGGTGATTAAAAGCTTTTATTGCTCACACAAAGCCTGTTTAGTAGTCTTTTCACACAGATGCGCATGAAATTTGGTGCTGTGACTCAGATCAGGGGGCCTCCCTTAGGAGATCAATCCTCTGTCCTCCTCTTCTTTGCTCCCTGAGAAAGATCCACCTCAGGTCCTCAGACTGACCAGCCCAAGAAACATCGCACCAATTTCAAATCTGGTAAGCGGCCTCTTTTTACTCTCTTCTCCAACCTCCCTCAATATCCCTCAACCTCTTTCTCCTTTCAGTCTTGGCACCACACTTCAATCTCTCCCTTCTCTTAATTTCAATTCCTTTCATTTTCTGGTAGAGACAAAGGAGACACATTTTATCCGTGGACCCAAAACTCTGGCGCCGGTCACGGACTGGGAAGGCAGCCTTCCCTTGGTGTTTAATCATTGCAGGGATGCCTTTCTGATTATTCACCCACGTTTCAGAGGTGTCAGACTATGCAGGGACGCCTGCCTTGGTCCTTCACCCTTAGTGGCAAGTCCTGCTGGGGGAGAGGCAAGTACCCCAACCCCTTCTCTCCGTGTCTCTACCCCTTCTCTGCTTTTCTGGGGGGCAAGAAACCCCCAACCCCTTCTCCTTCAACCTTAGTGGCAAGTCCCGCTTTTCTGGGGGAGTGGCAAGTATCCCAGCCTTGTATCTCTGTGTCCTGATCCCTTATTTCCATGCCCTGACCTTTTATATCTCTGCGACCCAATCCCTTATTTCCACGCCCCAACCTCTTATATCTCTGTGCCCTGATCCCTTATTTCTGCACCCCAACCTCGTATCTCTGTGCTCCGACCCCTTTCCCACTTTTCTGGAGGGTAAGAACCCCCGAACCCCTTCCCTCCATGTCTCTACTCTTTCTTTTCTCTGGGCTTGCTTCCTTCACTATGGGCAACTTTCCACCCTCAATTCCTCCTTCTTCTCCCTTAGCCTGTGTCCTTAAAAACTTAAAACCTCTTCAACTCACACCTGACCTAAAACCTAAATGCCTTATTTTCTTCTGCAAAACTGCTTGGCCCCAATACAAACTTGCCAATGGCTCTAAATGGCCAGAAAATGGCACTTTCAATTTCTCCATCCTACAAGACCTAAATAATTTTTTGTTTTTTTTTGAGATGGAGTCTCGCCCTGTCACCCAGGCTGGAGCGCAGTGGTGCAATCTCGGCTCACTGCAAGCTCTGCCTCCCAGGTTCACGCCATTCTCCTGCCTCAGCCTCTCTGAGTAGCTGGGACTACAGGCGCCCGCCACCACATCCGGCTAATTTTTTGTATTTTTAGTAGAGAAGGGGTTTCACCGTGGTCTCCATCTCCTGACCTTGTGATCCGCCTGCCTCGCCTCCTAAAGTGCTGAGATTACAAGCGTGAGCCACCGCGCCCGGCCTCTCTAAATAATTTTTGTCAAAAAATAGGCAAATGGTCTGAGGTGCCTTATGTCCAGGCATTTTTCACACTTCATTCCCTCCCTAGTCTCTGTTCCCAGTATGATTCCTCCCAAATCCTCCTTCTTTCCCTCCTGCCTGTCCCTTCAGTCCCAACCCCAAGCATCGCTGAGTCTTTCCAGTCTTCCTTTTCTACAGACCCATCTGACCTTTCCCTTCTTCCCCAGGCTGCTCGTTTCTAGGCCGAGCTAAGTCCCAATTCCTCTTCAGCCTCTGCTCCTCCACCCTATAATCCTTCTACCACCTCCCCTCCTCACACCCAGTCCAGCTTACAGTTTAGTTCTGTGACTAGTTCTTCCCCACCTGCCCAACAATTTCCTCTTAGAGAGGTGGCTGGAGCTGAAGGCATAGTCAGGGTACATGTACCTTTTTCTCTATCAGACCTCTCTCAGATCAGTCAGCCTTTAGGCTCTTTCTCATCAGACCCCACTAAATATATACAGGAATTCCAATATCTGATTCTGTGCTACAACTTAACCTGGAGTGACTTAAATGTCATCCTGACTTCCACCCTCTCCCCAGATGAACAGGAAAGAGTTTTTCTCTAGCCCAATCTCACACTGATAACAGCCGGCTTCACAAGCCAGACATCCAGGGAGGCATTAGAGCAGTTCCCCAAGAGGATCCCCAATAGAACTACCAGGCAAATTCCCCAGGTATAGCTAGGCAAGATTACATGATTTCCTGCCTAGTTGAAGTGCTTAAAAAGAAAGGCAGCATGGCCAGGTGCAGTGGCTCATGCTTGTAATCCCAGCACTTTGGGAGGCCGAGGTGGGCGGATCACGAGGTCATGAGATTGAGACCACAGTGAAACCCCGTCTCTACTAAAAATACAAAAAAATTAGCCGGGCGTGGTGGCGGGCGCCTGTAGTCCCAGCTACTCGGAGAGGCTGAGGCAGGAGAATGGCGTGAACCCAGGAGGAGGAGCTTGCAGTGAGCCGGAGATCGCGCCACTGCACTCCAGCCTGGGAGACAGAGAGACTCCATCTCAAAAAAAAAAAAAAAGAGAGGCAGCTTACAAAGCTGTTAATTATGACAAGCTTAAAGAAACTACCTAAGATAAAGATGAAAACCCAGCCCAGTTCACGGCCCACTTAGAAGCAACCCTTAGATGCTATACCACCCTAGACCCAGGAAGGCCAGAAGGCCGCCTTATTCTTAATATGCATTTTATCACCCAATCCAATCTTGACATTAAGAAAAAACTTCAAAAATTAGAATCTGGCCCTCAAACCCAAGAATTAATCAACCTCGCCTTCAAGCTGTACAATAATAGAGAGGAAGTAGCCAGACGGCAATGCATTTCTAAGTTACAATTACTTGCATCTGCTGTGAGACAAAACCCAGCCACACACCCAGCATACAAGAATTTCAAAATGCCTAAGCCGCACACGCCTAAGCCGTAGCAGACTAGCATTCCTACAAGACTTCCTCAATCAGTATCTTGCTTCAAGTGCCAGAAATCTGGCCACTGGGCCAAGGAATGCCCGCAGCCCAGGATTCCTCCCAAGCCATGTCCCATCTGTGCAGGGACCCACTGGAAGGCAGACTGCCCAGCTCACCCAGCAGCCACTCCTAGAGCCCCTAAAGCTCTAGCCCAAGGCTCTCTGACTCCTTCCCAGATCTGCTCGGCTTAGCGACTGAAGATTGACGCTGCCCGATCACCTCGGAAGCCCCCTGGACCATCACGGATGCCAAGCTTCAGGTAACTCTCACAGTGGAAGGTAAGTCCATCCCCTGTTTAATCCATACAGAGGCTACCCACTCTATGTTGCCTTCTTTTCAAAGTCCTGTTTCCCCCGCCCCGATAGCTGTTGTAGGTATTGATGGCCAAGCTTCAAAACTCCTGAAAACTTCCCCACTCTGGTGCCAACTTGGACAACACTCTTTTATGCACTTTTTTTAGTTATCCCCACCTGCCCAGCTCCCTTATTAGGTCGAGATATTTTAACCAAATTATCTGCTTCCCTGACTATTCCTGGACTACAGCTGCATCTCATTGCCGCCCTTCTCCCCAACCCAAAGCCTTCTTTGCGTCTTCCTCTCATATCCCCCTACCTTAACCCACAAGTATAGGACATCTCTACTCCTTCCCTGGCAACCAATCACATGCCCATTACCATCCCGCTAAAACCTAAGCACCCTTAACCCGCTCAATGTCCATATCCCATCCCACAGCACGCTTTAAAGGGATTAAAGCCTGTTATCACTCTCCTGCTACAGCATGTGCTTCTAAAACCTATAAACTCTCCTTACAATTCCCCCATTTTACCTGTCCAAAAACTGGACAAGTCTTACAGATTAGTTCAGGATCTGCACCTTAGCAATCAAATTGTTTTGCCTGTCCATCCTGTGGTGCCCAACCCGTACATTCCTTTGTCCTCAATACCTTCCTCCACAACTCACTATTCCATTCTCAATCTTAAAGATGCTTTTTTCACTATTCCCCTGCACCCCTCGTCCCAGCCTCTCTTTGCTTTCACCTGGACTGACCCTGACACCCATCAGTCCCAGCAGCTTACCTAGGCTGTACTGCCACAAAGTTTCGAGGACAGCCCTCATTACTTCAGCCAAGCTCTTTCTCATGATTTACTTTCTTTCCACCCCTCTGCTTCTCACCTTATTCAATATATTGATGACTTTCTTCTTTGTAGCCCCTCCTTTGAATCTTCTCAACAAGACTCACTTCTGCTCCTTCAGCATTTATTCTCCAAAAGATATCAGGTATCCCCTTCCAAAGCTCAAATTTCTTCACCATCCGTTACCTACCTCGGCATAATTCTTCATAAAAATACATGTGCTCTCCCTGCCGATCATGTCCAACTGATCTCTCAAACTCCAACTCCTTCTATAAAACAACAACTCCTTTCCTTTCTAGGCATAGTTAGATACTTTTGCCTTTAGATAACTGGTTTTGCCATCCTAACAAAACCATTACATAAACTCACAAAAGGAAACCTAGCTGACCCCACAGATCCTAAATCCTTTCCCCACTTCTCTTTCCATTCCTTGAAGACAGCTTTAGAGACTGCCCCAACTCTAGCTCTCCCTGACTGATCTCAACCCTTTTCATTACACACAGTCGAAGTGCAGGGCTGTGCAGTCAGAATTCTTACACAAGGACCAGGATCGCGTCCTGTAGCCTTTTTGTCCAAACAACTTGACCTTACTGTTTTAGGCTGGCCATCATGTCTCCGTGCAGCGGCTGCTGCCACTCTAATATGTTTAGAGGCCCTCAAAATCACAAACTATGCCCAATTCGATCTCTGCAGCTCTCATAATTTCCAAAACCTATTTTCTTTTTCTTTTCTTTTTTTTTTTTGAGACGGAGTCTCGCTCTGTCGCCCAGGCTGGAGTGCAGTGGCGCCATCTCGGCTCACTGCAAGCTCCACCTCCCGGGTTCACGCCGTTCTCCTGCCTCAGCCTCTCCAAGTAGCTGGGACTACGGGCGCCCGCCACCACTCCCAGCTAATTTTTTTGTATTTTTAGTAGAGACGGGGTTTCACCGTGGTCTCGATCTCCTGACCTCGTGATCCGCCCGCCTCGGCCTCCCAAAGTGCTGGGATTACAAGCGTGAGCCACCGTGCCCAGCCCAAGACCTATTTTCTTCCTCACACCTGACACATATACTTTCTGGTCCCCGGCTCCTTCACCTATACTCACTCTTTGTTAAGTCTCCCACAATTACCATTGTTCCTGGCCCGGACTTCAATCCAGCCTCCCACATTATTCTGGACACCACACCTGACCCTCATGACTGCATCTCTCTGATCTACCTGACGTTCACCCCATTTCCCCACATTTCCTTCTTCCCTGTTTCTCACTCTGATCACACTTAGTTTATTGATGGCAGTCCCACCAGGCCTAATCGCCACTCACCAGCAAAGGCAGGCTATGCTATAGTATCTTCTACATCTATCATTGAGGCTACCGCTCTGCCCCCCTCCACTACCTCTCAGCAAGCTGAACTAGTTGCCTTAATTCAAGCCCTCACTCTTGCAAAAGAGCTATGCATCAATTATCTATACTGATTCTAAATATGCCTTTCATATTCTGCACCACCATGTGGTCACATAGGTTGAAAGCAGTTTCCTCACTACACAAGGGTCCTCCATCATTAATGCCTGTTTAATAAAAACTCTGCTCAAGGCTGCTTTACTTCCAAAGGAAGCTGACGTCATTCACTGCAAAGGACATCAAAAGGCGTCAGATCACATTGCTCTAGGCAATGCTTATGCTGATAAGGTGGCCAGACAAGCAGCTAGCTTTCCAACTTCTGTCCCTCATGGCCAGTTTTTCTCCTTCACACCAGTCACTCCCACCTACTCCCCCGCTGAAACTTCCACCTATCAATCTCTTCCCACACAAGGCAAATAGTTCTTAGACCAAGGAAAATATCTCCTTTCAGCCTCACAGGCCCATTCTATTCTGTCGTCATTTCATAACCTCTTCCATGTAGGTTACAAGCCACCAGCCCATCTCTTAGGACCTCTCATTTCCTTTCCATCATAGAAATCTATCCTCAAGGAGATCACTTCTCAGTGTTCCATCTGCTATTCTACTACCCCTTAAGGATTGTTCAGGCCCCCTCCCTTTCCTACACATCAAGCTCAAGGATTTGCCCCTGCCCAGGACTGGCAAATAGACTTTACTCACATGCCTTCACTGGATAGGTAAAGGCCTTTCCCACAAGGTCTAAGAAGGCCACCGCGGTCATTTATTCCCTTCTGTCAGACATAATTCCTCAGTTCGGCCTTCCCACCTCTATACAGTCTGATAACGGAACAGCCTTTACTAGTCAAATCACCCAAGCAGTTTCTCAGGCTCTTGGTATTCAGTGGAACCTTCATATCCCTTACCATCCTCAATCTTCAGGAAAGGTAGAACAGACTAATGGTCTTTTAAAGACATGCCTCACCAAGCTCAGCCTCCAACTTAAAAAAGATTGGACAGTACTTTTACCTCTTGCCCTTCTCAGAATTAAGAGTCTGTCCTCGAGATGCTACAGGGTACAATCCATGTGAACTTTTATATGGACGCACTTTCTTTCTTGGCCCCAACCTCATCCCAGACACCAGCCCTCTAGGTGACTAACTTCCAGTCCTCCAACAGGCTAGACAGGAAATTTGCCAGGCTGCTAATCTTCTCTTGCCTACTCCAGATCCCCAGCCATATGAAGACACCCTAGCTAGACAATCAGTTCTTGTTAAGAATCTGACCCCTCAAACTCTACAACCTCAATGGACCAGACCCTACTTAGTCATCTATAGTATCCCAACTGCCATCGGCCTGCAGGATCCTCCCCCCGGGTTCACTGTTTCAGAATAAAGCTGTGTCCATCGGACAGCCAGCCTAATCCCTCCTCTTCCTCCTGGAAGTCGCAAGTACTCTCCCCTACTTCCCTTAAACTCACTCGTATTTCTGAAGAAAGTAATAACCCTTATGAGCCTAATACATCCCTTCATTCTATTAGGTCTGTCTGTCCTTACCCTACCTTTTGCAACAGGGCTTTACAAAGTCACCCCCATCACTTAGGCCCAGCCCCAAAAACTTGTCATCCCTACTATTTTCTGTCTGGTCATTCTCCGTTCGCAACTACTCATACATGCCCTACTATTGTTTACACTGCCAGTTTACACTGTTTCTTCAGGCCATCACAGCTGATATCTCTTGGTGCTATCCCCAAACCACCATTCTTAATTCCCTCTTAGAGTGGGTAGATGATCTTTGCTGGCAGGGCACCAAATACTTCCACCCTGATGAAGTTCTATTCTTTTATACGCACTCTTATTCTCATTCCCATTCTTATGCCACCCTTTACCTCTCCCCAGCTATCTCCACCACACTATCAACCTTACCCATTCTCTCCTAACCACTTCTAATCCCTCCTTAGTGAACAACTGCTGGCTTTGCATTTCCCTTTCTTCCAGTGCCTACATAGCTGTCCCCGCCTTACAGACAGACTAGGCAACATCTCCTGTCTCTTTACACCTCTGAACTTCCTTTAACAGCCTTCACCTTTACCCTCCTGAAGAACTCATTTACTTTCTAGACAAGTCCAGTAAGACTTCCCCAGACATTTCACATCAGCAAGCTGCCGCCCTCCTTCGCACTTATTTAAAAAACCTTTCTCCTTATATTAACTCTACTCCCCCCATATTTAGACCTCTCACAACACAAACTACTATTCCTGTGGCCGCTCCTTTATGTATCTCTCGGCAAAGACCCACTGGAATTCCCCTAAGTAATATTTCACCTTGTCGATGTTCCCTTACTCTTCATCTCTGAAGCCCAACTACACACCACACATCACTGAAACAATTGGAGCTGGGCGCGGAGGCTCACGCTTGTAATCCCAGCACTTTGGGAGGCCGAGGCGGGCGGATCACGAGGTCAGGAGATCGAGACCACTGTGAAACCCCGTCTCTACTAAAAATACAAAAAAATTAGCCGGGCGAGGTGGCGGGCGCCTGTAGTCCCAGCTACTCGGAGAGGCTGAGGCAGGAGAATGGCGTGAACCCGGGAGGTGGAGCTTGCAGTGAGACGAGATCGCGCCACTGCACTCCAGCCTGGGTGACAGAGCGAGACTCCATCTCAAAAAAAAAAAAAAAAAAAAAATTGGAGCCTTCCAGCTCCATATTACAGACAAGCCCTCTATCCATACTGACAAACTCAAAAACGTTAGCAGTAATTATTGCTTAAGAAGACACTTATCCTGTATTTCACTCCATCCTTGGCTACCTTCCCCTTGCTCGTCAGACTCTCCTCCCAGGCCCTCTTCTTGTTTACTTATACCCAGCTCCCAAAATAACAGAAAAGTTGCTCATAGATACTCAACATTTTCTCATACACCATGAAAATCGAACCTCCTCCTCTACGCAGTTACCCCATCAGTCCCCATTTCAACCTCTGACAGCTGCCGCCCTAGCTGGATCTCTAGGAGTCTGGGTACGAGACACCCCTTTCAGCACTCCTTCTCACCTTTTTACTTCACATCTCCAGTTTTGCCTCGCACAAAGTCTCTTCTTCCTCTGTGGATCCTCTATCTACATGTGTCTACCTGCTAACTGGACAGGCACATGCACACTAGTTTTTCTTACCCCCAAAATTCAACTTGCAAATAGGACTGAAGAGCTCCCTGTTCCCCTCATGACATCGACATGACAAAAGTGTTATTCCACTAATTCCCTTGATAGTTTAAGACTTTCTGCCTCCACCATTGCTCTCAGTACTAGAATAGCAGGCATTTCAACCTCTGTCACAACCTTCCCTAGCCTGTCTAATGACTTCTCTGCTAGCATCACAGATATACCACAAACTTTATCAGTCCTCCAGGCCCAAGTTGACTCTTTAGCTGCCATTGTCCTCCAAAACCGCAGAGGCCTTGACTTACTCACTGCTGAAAAAGGAGAACTGTGTATATTCTTAAATGAAGAATGTTGTTTTTACCTAAATCAATCTGGCCTGGTGTATGACAACATAAAAAAACTCAAGGATAGAGCCCCAAAAGTTGCCAACCAAGCAAATAATTATGCTGAATCCCCTTGGGCACTCTCTAATTAGATGTCCTAGGTCCTCCCAATTCTTAGTCCTTTAATACCCATTTTTCTCCTTTTATTCAGACCTTGTATCTTCCGTTTAGTTTCTCAATTCATCCCAAACCATATCCAGGCCATCATCAATCATTCTTTTTTTTTTTTTTTGAGAAGGAGTCTCGCTCTTTCACCCAGGCTGGAGTGCAGCGGCGTGGCGTGATCTCGGCTCACTGCAGAGTCCGCCCCCCGGGGGTTCACGCCATTCCTCTGCCTCAGCCTTCCGCATAGCTGGGACTACAGGCGCTCGCCACCACACCCGGCTAATTTTTTGTAGTTTTAGTAGAGATGGGGTTTCACTGTGTTAGCCAGGATGGTCTTGATCTCCTGACCTCATGATCCGCCCGCCTCGGCCTCCCAAAGTGCTGGGATTACAGGTGTGAGCCACCACGCCCGGCCATCATCAATCATTCTATATGACAAATGTTTCTTCTAACAACCCCACAATATGACCCGTTACCACAAGATCTCCCTTCAGCTTAATCTCTCCCACTTAAGTTCCCACGCTGCCCCTAATCCTGATTGAAGCAGCCTTAAAAAACATCGCCCATTCTCTCTCTCCATTCCACCCCCCAAAAATTTTCACTGCCCCAACACTTCAACACTATTTTGTTTTATTTTTCTTATTAATATAAGAAGGCAGGAATGTCAGGCCTCTGAGCCCAAGCCAAGCCATCGCATCCCCTGTGACTTGCACTTATAGGCCCAGATGGCCTGAAGTAACTGAAGAATCACAAAAGAAGTGAATATGCCCTGCCCCGCCTTAACTGATGACATTCCACCACAAAAGAAGTGAAAATGGCCAGTACTTGCCTTGAGTGAGGACATTACCTTGTGGAAGTCCTTTTCCTGGCTCATCCTGGCTCAAAAACTCCCCCACTGAGAACCTTGCGACCCCTACTCTGCCCACCAAAGAACAACTCCCCTTTGACTGTAATTTTCCTTTATCTACCCAAATCCTATAAAACGGCCCCACCCTTATCTCCCTTCCCTGACTCTCTTTTCAGACTCAGCTGCACCCAGGTGATTAAAAGCTTTTATTGCTCACACAAAGCCTGTTTAGTAGTTTCTTCACATGGACGCACATGAAATTGATGAACACCAAGCCAACATATTGGTAACCTTATTTCATGAGTGATTTCTCACCACAGTCACACCTTTTTTACACTCAAGAGAAAAGGATTGCACAGCAGATGTGCAACAGACTGGGAATCCTTGGGATCATCTTAGAATTTTGCCTAACCACCTGAATAGACTTTTAAAAGAGTCTGGTATTTTATTTTGTTATCTAAGTAAACAAAGATATCATCTGCAAATAATTAACTACTTTAAATTTATTGCAAATATTAACATTTTTTGCTTAAATTATTTCTTTATGTACCATTTTATACATTCAAACAATCTTATAACCATATGTGATTCAATTTTTGTTAATTTTTATTGAGTGTTTAAATGTTAAATGTTAAGTTACTATGAGAACTAAAATCCATTAACACAAAATATTATGGTTAGTGCTCAGTACAAATTAGCTATAAGATATTCATATGCTGAATTCCATTAATACGTGCTTTAACACATATTTTTACATAATATAGAAGTTTGTCAACCAATAAATATGTATTTAATTTTTTAAATGTGGTAAATGGAATACAATTCAGCCTTAAAAGAAGGTAAATCCAATCATTTGAAACAATATTCATTTGGAAGACATTATGCTAGATGAATAAGTCTGACACAGAAAGACAAACACTGTATGATCTCATTTATATGTAGAATATAATAAAGTTTAACTCAAAAAAGTAGAAAGTGAAATAGTGGTGACCAGAAGGCAGGGGTCTGAGAGGGAAATAGGGAGGTGTTAATCAAAGGGTACAACGTTTCAAATAGATAGAGAAAAATAGGGTTTGAAATCTATTGCACAGCAGCATAACTATAGTAAACAATAATGCATTGTGTATTTCAAAATAACTAGGAGTAAACTTCTTTTTTTTTTTTTGAGAGGGAGTCTCGCTCTGTCACCCAGGCTGGAGTGCAGTGGCGCAATCTTGGCTCACTGCAAGCTCCGCCTCCCGAGTTCACGCCATTCTCCTGCCTCAGCCTCTCTGAGTAGCTGGGACTACAGGCGCCCGCCACTACGCCCGGCTAATTTTTTTTTTGTATTTTTAGTAGAGACAGGGTTTCACCGTGGTCTTGATCTCCTGACCTTGCGATCCGCCCGCCTCGGCCTCCCAAAGTGCTGGGATTACAAGCGTGAGCCACTGCGCCCGGCCACGTGAGATATTTTAAGTAGTCACACTCATAAAAACAGAAAGTGAAATGGTGTTTGTCAAGGGCTGGAGAGAGGGTAAAATGGGTTGTTGTTATTTAATGGGTATTGAGTTTTAGTTTTACAAGATGGAAAATTTCGAGAAGTTTCTTGTGTGTTAAGTACAATGTAAATGTACTTAACATGCCTGAAATATATGCCATCTTTTTGAAACAGGGTTTTACTCTGTCACCCAAGCTGGATTGCAGTGGTACAACTATGGCTCACTGTAACCTCAAACTCACAGGTTCAAGTAATCCTCTCCATCAATCTCCCAAATAGCTACGACTGGATGTGCACAACCCCATGGCTGCCTATTAAATTTTTTTTTTTTTTTTTTTTTTTGTAGAGAGGTGGTCTTTATGTGTTGCCCAGGCTGGTCTCAACATTTTGGGCTCAAGTGATCCTTCTGACTTGGTCTCCCAAAATCCTGTTATACATGTGAGCCACCACCATGCCTAGGCCTGAAATGTACACATAAATAGATTAAAGATAAATTTTAGGCCAGGCGTGGTGGCTCAACCCTATAATCCCAGCACATTGGGAGGCCGAGGCGGGCAGATCACTTGAGGTCAGGAGTTCGAGACCAGCCTGGCCAACGTGGTGAAACCCTATCTCTTCTAAAAATACAAAAATTAGCTGGGTGTGGTTGCCTATGGCTATAATCCCAGCTACTCAGGAGGCTGAGGCAGGAGAATTGCTTGAACTCAGCAGGCCAGGGTTGCAGGGAGGCAAAGGTAGCAATGAGCCAAGATTATGTCACTGCAGTCCAGTCTGGGCAACAGAGCAAGATTCCATCTCAAAAAAAGATGGTAAATTTTATGTTATCTGTTTTTTCAACAATAAATGTTTTAAGAGAAAAACTGAAAAAAATACAGAATTATAAATCCTTTCAAAAATTACCTTCAAATCGCAAGTTTTTAACACACAAAAAATATATATTCACTATTAAACAAATGGTGAAAATAAGACTTGCCATGACTACTCAGACAAAACCACTAAAAATCAGCTAAAAAATATATACATGATAAGCGATAACGAAAATTGGGGTATAGATAAAAACATACAACTATATAATCTGATCATGATATGTGAATGGATGAATGGTTTATCTCTTTTTATTTCTCACGAGACAAAGTCTTGCTCTGTCCCCCAAGCTGGAGTGCAATGGTGTGATCTCGGCTCACTGAAACCTCTGCCTCCTGGGTTCAAGCAATTCTCTTGCTCAGCCTCCCGAGTAACTGGGATTACAGGTACAGGTGCATGCCACCATGCCTGGCTAATTTTTTGTATTTTTAGTAGAAACGGGGTTTCACCATATTGGTCAGGCTGGTCTCGGACTCCTGACCTTAGGTGATCCGCCCGCCTCGGCCTCCCAAAGTGCTGGGATTAGAGGTGTGAGCCACTGCGCCCGGCCTGGATGGTTTATCTCTTAATTAAAGCCCATATTGACTTAAAGTGTAAAAACAGAATTGCAAATCGTCTAAAATTATAGTATGCAAGTAAAACAAAAAAATCACAATGAACTGATGTTAAGAAACCTACACTGAAAAAAACACTAACATGGAGTCGGGCGCGGTGGCTCACGCTTGTAATCCCAGCACTTTGGGAGGCCGAGGCGGGTGGATCACGAGGTCAGCAGATCGAGACCACGGTGAAACCCCGTCTCTACTAAAAATACAAAAAATTAGCCGGGCGTGGTGGCGGGCGCCTATTGTCCCAGCTACTCGGAGAGGCTGAGGCAGGAAAATGGCGTGAACCCGGGAGGCGGAGCTTGCAGTGAGCCGAGATTGTGCCACTGTACTCCAGCCTGGGCGACAGAGCGAGACTCTGTCTCAAAAAAAAAAAAAAAAAAAACACGCTAACATGGAACTGCAAAACAATCATAAGTAAAATGTTTACTCATATAATCTGGCATGCAACATTGATGTACCATTAAAAAAAATTGTCTAGATAACTACAATAAGTAACTGTGTACTTACGGAAGGCAGGTATTTTGAATCATTGACAGGCACTGTGTGGCAGTAAAATTTTAGAGAAAATGCAGTATAACCATAAATAGAAGATTCTAATGAGAAACATTTAATAAATAAGCATTTAAACTAGAGATCATTTTTAATTGTATGTTATTATTTCACAAAATGAAACTGATGTAATCCAATTTTAGAAGCAAGGAATAGCCTTACATTGCTAAATTATATCTATGCAATTATAGATATTATTAAATATATTTTATATACATATATAGCAATATTGTTAGTCTCATATAAAACAAATATTTGGAAATAAATTATGTTATTATTTAGGTATAGGCTAGACAATGTGTGAGAAAAGCTTATAATTCTTTTGCCTGCAGCAAACTTAGATTTATAAGTAACTGTATTAGTAAATATGGAGGGTCTACTAATTACCTAATTTACTTCAAACATAACATGTAAATTCTAGCTTATTGTTCCTAAATGTCTGAATCTAAAATAACAGGCAAATTTGAAATAGGAAATAGAAATTAAAAACTTATAGAGTGACATTAGTAAGATGGAGAAATAGAAGGTGTCCTATTTGCCTATTCCTCCACAGCAAGAAAATTTGTTGGCCATCCCTGTCAAAACTACCTTTATGAATCAGTCCTCATTGGCTTGAACCTGTAATAACAGCTACATGGTATGTTAAGGTTGGAGACTTGCTTCAGGTCAGGATTTCAAGACCAGCCTGGGTTATGTAGCAAGACCCCATCTCCAAAATAAGTGCTTTTAAGAGATCTTTAAGGTCCAGGGATGAAGTTGTGAAATTCTCCTAAGCCAAAAGATTGAAGAGTGTTTTCTTCAGAAGGCAGGCTCTCATTCCAGTGGCAAACTACAGGACCCCTGGTCTTGGCTACAGGACAGGAAATGGCCAACCCACCTTGGTCCCACTGAGAATTCTGAATTTACTCTGTAATTATTTCAAAATCCTTTCAGCCAGTCTGAGAGAGTTTCTTTACTTTCATAGGCCTGGAGGAAGACACCCGTTTATAGCCACGCAGGCAGGCCTGCAGACCCTGGCTTTTAATGTGGTGCCTGAAGCAGTTCAAAGTCTCAGTTCCAGCTTCCTGGGCCACAGTTTATGGCCAGTTCTCTTTATCTAGAAACCAACACAGTGACCGAAGGAAATCCTCTGTGGTACTCAGTGAAAGCCATACTCATTTACATCCCGATTTAAGGTACATTATATACAGACCCTACTGCAAAAACCTGCCCTAGTGTCTGCCCTACACAGCAAAATTTTGAAGGATATCCAGTTTGTCCAAAAACAATATAGGAATTACAAATATCCAAGCCCCTTGTGACAAGCCAACCAAAGGTGGACCCCAGTGCAGACCCAGCAATTTTGTGACCAAGCTACATCATCATAAACCCTCAAGCTTCTCCATAAATCATCAAGCTTCTCCATCATAAACCCAGAGGGAATCCCACCACCCTGGGGGAGCAATGGAAGAAGATCTTTACCTCCTGAAACCAATTTATAGAAACTTGAAGAGGTGTTTGCTCCTTCAAGTTCACAGACACCAAATGCAAAATTATGTTATGCACTTTGTCAATGCTTGTTTTAACATAGCACTGGAAGTATGTGGCAGAATAATTAGTCAAAACAACTTTCAAAAAGCCATTGAAACTTAAGACAAATAAGTAAAGGTTTGCTGTTTGTAGATTACATGATCTTATATATAGAAAACCATAAGCAGTGCATTAAAACCTAAGTTAATAAATACACTCAGTAAATTAGCAAAATATCAAATTAACATACAAGTTATGGTCCCATACACTTAGAACAAGCTACCTGATAAAATAGACAAAAAAAATCTTATTTACAATAGCATTAAAATAATAAATTTCTGGCTGGGCGTGGTGGCTCACACCAGTAATCCTAGCACTTTGGGAGGCCAAGGAGGGTGGAACATCTGAGGTCAGGAGTTCAAGACCAGTCTGGCCAACATGGTGAAACCCGATCTCTACTAAAAATACAAAAATTACCTGGGCATGGTGGCAGGTGCCTGTAATCCCAGCTACTTGAAATGCCAAGGCAAGAGAATCACTAGAACCTGGGAGGTGGAGTTTGCACTGAGCTGCGACCACACCATTGCACTCCATTCTGGGCAAGAAAAGTGAAACTTCGTCTCAAAATAAATAAATAAAATAAATAAATTTCTGAGAACAAATTTGACCAAGGAGATAAAAAATCTTTACACTGAAAGATATAAGATAGCTAGGAAAAGAAATGGAGAAGACACAAATAAATGTAAAAATGTTTTATGTCTCTGAGTTGAAAGAATATAGATTCAATAAATATAGATTCAGTAAGCTCCCTATAAAAATTCCAGTGGCAAGTTTTTTTCACAAGACTAAAGTTTACATAAAACTACAATAAACGTTGAATAGCCGAAACAGTCTTGAGGAAAAAAACCAAAGCAGAATGACTTCATGTTTTATAATTCCAAACTATCTTTCAATAATATACTAAAAATAAAAAAGGATGGAATGTGCAGGAAAATTAAAAAATTCAATGGAACAGGAACCACTACTCCATTCATTTCAGACATGATGCAAAGAGAGAACTTAAAAAATAGCTTAACATAGAGTTTTTGAAAATTTTGCAGATATTTGTATGTCCCTAAAAACAATGAAAAAGGAGTCAGATTGTAGTCTTTTATATCCCATGAAGAGGACTTTGGCTCTCACTGTAAACTTGAAGGAAAATGACTGAAAGAAAAGTAGATGCTTTAGAGAATTTAAAAGCATAAGACAGAAAATGCCCTATGTGAGAGCAAAGAAAAAAAAAAAAATACAAACTCAGGCTTCCAGAAACTATATCCTTTGGAACACACCTTCCCAAATGACATTTTAAGGACTTGCTTTCTCCTTGACCTTTGGATCTTTCATCTGTGTCATCTGTTGTACTGGCTTTCACTCTCACCTACTTGGGGGTTTGGCTACCATCTCATGTCTCTTCATATTCCAGGGCTCTTTTCCTTGCTTCAGACAGGTGATCAGGTCTCGCTTAGAGACAGCAATACCTGTTTTTTAAAAATAAGTAACATGCATCTTGCTCATATTCTCCAATTACCAACTTAGTAATGTGCTCAATAAAGAGAATGGAATACAATATTCTAATACATTTATCCAAAAATACTAATTTATAACAGAAATTTCTAAATATTTAGAAAATACTGTATATTCGTAGGTTCTTAATTCACTACCCAGTACTACTGAATAAAAAAATTGGTGGTAATGATTAGATTTTAAGGTGGGGGCAACAATATTTTATGCCACTAAATTTCTGGAATTACCACTATCTCGAGTGAGGGATACAGATCAACTCAGCAATGTAGAAAGTTCAGCTCAAGATGAAACATCTTGAAATTTTTTTTCTACACTGACAAATCCTTATGATTTTCTTGAAAATAGGAATTTGAAACTCATTTATGCAAAGCATAATTATCAAAAATGACCAAATTACCAAAAAAATTCTTAAAAACAAACAAAACAAAAATAAAGCCTTTAGGGTATATTAGGAATTGAGTATTGAAGTTATCCTCACCCAGGAAGACCAGGTTTCTGTAGTTCTCTAACATCACATCCCTATATAAATTCTGCTGAACAGTGTCCAGGCATTGCCACTCCTCTAGAGAGAATTGCACAGTCACATCCCTAAATGTCAGTGGCCCCTGAAAACACACACACACACACACACACACACACACACACACACACATTTACCAAGTGGTCATGGACAGAATTTTTAATTTCACTAACAGGTTCTGACTTATAGGAGTGACTGAAATTATCCAAGAAAATAATTTTTAACACAGAAATATTCTCTAATGTATTCTCTGACTCTAAAAAACAACCCCACACACATTTACCAAGTGTCCACGGACATAATTTTTATTGTGGCTCAAGGTCAAATGAGACAGTAGAGAACTGGTTCTGACTTACAGAAGTGACTAAAATTATCTAATAAAATAATTTTCAACATAGAAATATTCTCTAACGTATTTTCTTTTTTCATTTAATTTTTTATTAAAGTAAGTTCTAGGGTACATGTGCACAATGTGCAGGTTTGTTACATATGTATACATGTGCCATGTTGGTGTGCTGCACGCATTAACTCGTCATTTACATTAGGTATATTTCCTAATGCTATCCCTCGCCCCTACCCCCACTCCATGACAGGCCCCGGTGTGTGATGTTCCCCAACCTGTGTCCAAGTGTTCTTATTGTTCAATTTCCACTTATGAGTGAGAACACACAATGTTTGGTTTTCTGTCCTTGTGATAGTTTGCTCAGAATGATGGTTTCCAGCTTCATCTATGTCCCTGCAAAGGACATGAACTCATCCTTTTTTATGGCTGCATAGTATTCCATGGTGTATATGTGCCACATTTTCTTAATCCAGTCTGTCATTGATGGACATTTGTGTTGGTTCCAAGTTTGTGCTATTGTGAATAGTGCCACAATAAACATAGGTGTGCATGTGTCTTTATAGAAGCATGATTTATAATCCTCTGGGCATATACCCAGTAATAGGATGGCTGGGTCAAATGGTATTTCTAGTTCTAGATCCTTGAGGAATCACCACACTGTCTTCCACAATGGTTGAACTAGTTTTTTTTTTTTTTTGAGAGGGAGTCTTGCTCTTTCACCCAGGCTGGAGTGCAGTGGCACAATCTCGGCTCACTGCAGGCTCCGCACCCCAGGGTTAACGCCATTCTCCTGCCTCAGCCTCCCACGTAGCTGGGACTACAGGCACCCACCACCTCGCCTGGCTAATTTTTTGTATTTTTAGTAGAGACGGGGTTTCACCGTGTTAGCCAGGATGGTCTCGATCTCCTGACCTCGTGACCCGACCGCCTCAGCCTCCCAAAGTGCTGGGATTACAGGCGTGAGCCACCGCGCCCGGCCTGGTTGAACTAGTTTACAGTCCCACCAACAGTGTAAAAATGTTCCTATTTCTCCAAATCTTCTCCAGCACCTGTTGTTTCCTTACTTATAACTACTTGATAGAGGTTCCAAGATGGCTGAATAGGAACAGCTGCAGTCTACAGCTCCCAGCGTGAGCGATGCAGAAGATGGGTGATTTCTGCATTTCCAACTGAGGTACCGGATTCATCTCACCAGTGCTTGTCAGACAGTGGGTGCAGCTCATGGAGTGTGAGCCAAAGCAGGGCAGGGTGTTGTCTCACCTGGGAAGTGCAAGGGGTCAGGGAATTCCCTTTCCTAGCCATTCGAAGCCATGACAGATAGTACCTGGAAAATTGGGGTATTCCCACCCTAATACTGTACTTTTCCAACGGTTTTAGCAAACAGCACACCAGGAAATTATATCCCATGCCTGGCTTGGAGGGTCCCACGCCCACGGAGCCTCACTCACTGCTAGCACAGCAGTCTGAGATCAAACTGCAAGGTGGCAGTGAGACTGGGGGAAGGGTGTCCGCCATTGCTGAGGCTTGAGTAGGTAAACAAAGTGGCCATGAAGCTTGAACTGGGTAGAGTCCACTGCAGCTCAAGGAGGCCTGCCTGCCTCTGTAGACTCCATCTCTGGGGGCAGGGCATGGCTGAACAAAACTCAGCAGAAACTTCTGCAGACTTAAGTGTCCATCTGACAGATTTGAAGAGAGTAGTGGTTCTCCCAGCACAGAGTTCGAGATCTGAGAACGGACAGACTGCCTCCTCAAGTGGGTCCCTGAACCCTGAGTAAACTAACTGGGAGACACCTCCCAGTAGGGGCCAACTGATGCCTCATATAGGTGGGTGCCCCTCTGAGACAAATCTTCCAGGGGAAGGATCAGGCAGCAACATTTGCCATTTGGCAATATTTGCTGTTCTGCAGTCTCCGCTGGTGATACCCAGGCAAACAGGGTCTGGAGTGGACCTCCAGCAAACACCAACAGACCTGTAGCTGAGGGTCCTGACTGTTATAAGAAAAACTAACAAATAGAAAGGACATCTCTAACGTATTCTCTAACTCTGAGAAAAGAGAGTGGCAAAGGATCCACAACATCAGTATACATATGATACTTTTCTGAATAAAGTATAAAATTAAGGGCATAAACACAAACGTACATTTTTGAGTGCTATATTTACATCATACAGAATGAGCTGTGTATATTTTTCAGAGCAAAAAGACATGTTGAATTAGAAGGTACCTCTTAAATTTTAATATGTTGAATAAACTGGATATCTTGTTAATGCAGATTATTTTTTCAGAAGATCTGGAATAAAGTCTGAATTTCTGAATTTCTTTTTTTTTTTTTCAGTTTCTGAATTTCTAACAAGTTCAACAGTAATGGCAATGTTTTTGGCCCAAGAAGAATATTTTGGCAACTATCCAGTAAGTAAAAGACCCTGTTTTTCCTAGTATTTCTGGACTGTAAAAAATTATGAGAGTTTTACTTGCTAAAGACAGATATATGCAAAGAAAACCTAAGAAAGAGGGGCAGCTACCAGATAAAATGTGATGGTTTATGCACATCAGCTGCATAAAAATAATTTATAATGAAAAGACATAATTAGCTTTCTAGTAAAAAAAATCTGTTGCAGAGCTCCTTAATCAAGTGAATCATTAATATTAATTGCATTAGGACAAATTTTTGTGATGTGCTGATGCACAAAAGGACATAGCATCACCGCTGTGACATTTTCCCCCAAAAGTAAATTGTAGTCTGAAATTAACCATAAAGAACCATCAGTTTTATGTAAAGTTCAAGATACAAATATCCCCCATGTTCTGTCATTTTTAATAGTGATTTTAAGTAGTCTTTCTTTAGCACTCTAGAGAGCAGGTATTTTCTAATTTTTTTTCAGGACTTTCTGGGTAATAAATGCCATCCTCTTTTTCTTTTTTTTTTTTACGTTTTTTTTTCTTAATTTTTTTTGCACACAAAAACAATAAACATTTTCTAATAATACATACAAACAAAAAGATGCGTATCAAACATATTAGGAAGGTTGCACATGGGAAGTCGGGGAATAGAAATGGGGGGTGGGAGTTAAAATAAATGAGAGAGGGACTTTATATGGATCAGTGATAATAACTCAATCCTCTATTTGACAAAGAAGAAGGAGAAGGAAGAGGAAGAAAAAGAAAGTGGGATAAAGGATCAGAAAGGGAGGAAAATAGAAAAAATTAGAGTATGACTCCAGGGTAGACCTGTTTTGTTGTCACTGAGTTGGTTGGTTAGTTTGTCTGTTGTATTTTTCATGTTTCGCCATGTTGGCCAGACTGGTCTCGAACTCCTAGCCCAAAGTGATCAACCTGCCTCGCCCCGCAGAGTGCCGGGACCACAGGCGTGAGCCACCACGTCCAGCCCCCACATTGCTTCTGGCCTCCGTGGTAGACCTCCGAGACGGAGCGGCCGGGCAGAGGCGCTCCTCACTTCCCAGACGGGGTGGCCAGGCAGAGACGCTCCTCACTTCTTCCCAGACGATAGGTGGCCGGGCAGAGGCGCTCCTCACTTCCCAGACGATGGGTGGCTGGGCAGAGGCGCTCCTCACTTCCCAGAAGATGGGCGGCCAGGCAGAGGGGCTCCTCACTTCCCAGAAGATGGGTGGCCGGGCAGAGGCACTCCTCACTTCCCAGACGGGGCGGTCGGGCAGAGGCCCTCCTCACTTCCCAGACAATGGGTGGCTGGGCAGAGGCGCTCCTCCCTTCCCAGACGATGGGTGGCCGGGCAGAGGCGCTCCTCACTTCTTCCCGGACGGGGCGGCCGGGCAGAGGCGCTCCTCACTTCTTCCCGGACGGGGCGGCCGGGCAGAGGCGCTCCTCACTTCTTCCCGGACGGGGCGGCCGGGCAGAGGCGCTTCTCACGTCCCAGACGGGGCAGCCAGGCAGAGGCGCTCCTCACTTCCCAGACGATGGGTGGCCAGGCAGAGGCGCTCCTCACTTCCCGGATGATGGGTGGCCGGACAGAGGTGCTCCTCACTTCCCAGACGGGGCAGCCAGGCAGAGGCGCTCCTCACTTCCCAGGCCAGGCAGAGGCGCTCCTCACTTCCCAGATGGTGGGTGGCCGGGCAGAGGCGCTCCTCACTTCTTCCCGGATGGGGCGGCCGGGCAGAGGCGCTCCTCACTTCTTCCCGGACGGGGCGGCCGGGCAGAGGCGCTTCTCACGTCCCAGATGGGGCAGCTAGGCAGAGGCGCTCCTCACTTCCCAGACGATGGGTGGCCAGGCAGAGGCGCTCCTCACTTCCCGGACGATGGGTGGCCGGACAGAGGCGCTCCTCACTTCCCAGACGGGGCGGCCAGGCAGAGGTGCTCCTCACTTCCCAGATGGTGGGTGGCATTCCAGACGGTGGGGCCGGGTCCTCATTCCCAGACGGGGTCTCAGGGCAGGTGATCCTCATACGAGGGTGGCCGGGGAGGAATCTCTTTCCCAGAGGTCTGGGCGGGAGGCCTCATTCCAATGGGGGGCCCGTAGGGGGTCCCCACTTCCTGAGATGGGGGGCTTTCGCGAAGGTCCTCATTCCGGTGGGGGCTTCCCAGACGGGGCGGCCGGGCAGAGGTGCTCCTCACTTCCCAGACGGGGCGGCCGGGCAGAGGCGCTCCTCACTTCCCAGACGATGGGTGGCTGGGCAGAGGCGCTCCTCACCTCCCAGACGATGGGTGGCTGGGCAGAGGCGCTCCTCACTTCCCAGACGATGGGTGGCCGGGCAGAAGCGCTCCTCACTTCCCAGATGGGGAGGCCGGGCAGAGGGGCGGCCGGGCAGAGACGCTCCCTACCTCCCAGATGGGGCGGCGGCCGGGCAGGGGCTGCAATCCCAGCACCCTGGTAGGCCAAGGCAGGAGGCTGGGAGGCGGAGGCTGCCGCGAGCCCAGACCACGCCACCGCACTCCAGCCCGGGCAACACCGAGCACTGGGTGAGCAAGACTCCGTCTGTAGTCCCAGCACCCTGGGAGGCCGAGGCGGGCAGAGCGTTCGGGGTCAGGAGCTGGCGACTAGCGTGGCCAAGATGGCGAACGCGCGCCGGCAGGCAAAGGAGAAAAAACAGGCAGCGGTGGCGCGCGCCGGTAGTCCCAGGCAGTCCGCGGTGCGGGGCAGTAGCGAGATGAGGAGATTGCTGCCCGGGCCACAGAGGGAAAGGAAGGGAAGGGAAGGGAAGGAAGGGAAGGGAGGGGAGGGGAGGGGAGGGGAGGGGAGGGGAGGGGAGAAGGGAAGGGAAGGGAAGGGAAGGGAAGGGAAGGGAAGGGAAGAAGGAAGGAAGAAAGAAAGAAAGAAAGAGAAAAGAGAGGGAGGGCGGGCCATCCTCTTTAAATAAACATTTTTTAAATCCTGTTCTGCGTAGAGTTAATGAAGAACACAGATGGAACCTCAACATTACAAGTTTTCCATCTTTACTAAGAAACCCATTCTTCTTCCAATAGGAATCTTGAGTATTCACACCTTCCCAGCCACAAAGGGAACATTTTTAATACAGCAGATTATAAATTTATGAAAAGAATTCTGCATGGCATATAAGAAGCCACGATGTAGAAGGCTCTGGTGTATGGGAAAAAACATATTTTTCAGAGACCCTTGACTATCATAAGACTTTTTAAAAGTAGTTAAACTCATTAGGGAGGAAAAACACAAGTAGAGAAGTAAAGGTTTGCACGTAAAAATGCACGGCATTTCAGAAGGCAGAGTGGACACAGCTCTTGATATGAGACATGTTTAGCTGGAAAAAAAAAGCCATTTTTTCCTCCTTCTCCTCTGGAATTCCTACTCAGATGAAATTTTCTGCACAAATTACACCTGCATCTTGAGAATATGCCTTTAAAGGTGTCAGCACCACCCATTTACCTGCTATCACCACACCCATAGGCAGAAGAACCAAGACCTGCAGAAAAATTCCATCCATTTCTGTCCTTTATACCAGAAGAGATTCAGGAACAATGAGCTGTTCCATGAAGATAAAAATATAAGTTTCTTCTTTTCTGTCCTCAGGTGCCACAGAGTAGTGCTACTTGGTTAAGTAGCAATTTCTGCTATGGTAATGGTAATATGGACCACACTGCCTTGTCTCTCCCAAACCCAAACAGAACAGGCCCTGTGACCACCCTTTAGTGCAAAGGTTTCTACCTTAACTCTCATGAATGTCTTGAACCCTTCATTGTTGATCCTGGCCTCATATTGGAACTATATGAGGCACTTAAAGCAACAAGTATGATTCCACCTAAAACAATAAACAAAACCTGTGAAAAAAGCACAAGGATTTTTCTGCAAATTGGCCATGTAATCCTAACTAGAGGTCTGGGCTTATAACCACTTAGCTAAGCATTTAATCTCAAGCTTTAATGAGCTTATAAATCACTTGGTAATTTTGGCCCCACTCTTTGTAATGTGATGCTGCAGGTTTGAAAAGGGTCCAAAATGAATGTTTTAAACAAGTCCCCTGTTAATGTTGATGTTGCTCCCCCTGGGCTCATGATCAGCATTAGTTAGAGAAAGCAGGCACAGCACAGAGTTCCTTACACTCAGCACTCTTGTCACAACACAAATACTTTTAAGGCAAATGAAGACAACCACTCTCCATCCTAAAGTATCATATTTTTTGCTGGCTCTGTATACAGAGGAAATAGAAAGCAGCCATGTCTGAGTAAGTCTGAGTTTAAATAACAACATGTACAAATGTACTGATGGAATGTTGATTAAACATTGTGCTCTATGTGCTCAAGAGGATGTTACAGAGCACTGTGCTGGGAATAACACATCATGTGACTGAATCCTCATAACACCCTGGGAGTTGGTACCAAGTGCTTAATAATTCCCAGGATTTAGATAAAGGGCACAGCATTTTAATATTTTTGTTTCTCTGTCATTAATTTTTTAAAAAAATGTATAGAAGAAAAGCTAAATAGATAGATGAGAGGGATAAAGGAAAAGTTTAATGTAATTAGAGGAATTTTTATTGTGTTTATATTTAATTTTTTGTAACTTGTGGAGCAACTACTGATTTGTAAGAAAAGAAAACAAGTTGCTAAATGGAATGTCTCTGCAAGCACTGGTTTTATCAAAAAACTTAAAAATTAAGACTCTAAAATACATACTTTATTATTCTCATTTGTCTGCTTTTAGATTTCAGGAAATTGTGAGCACCACCTCTACAAAGGCAGCAGGATTCACCAACCAAAACTCTGATCTTATTAAATCAGTTCTTTCAGGCAAGACTCCACAGAGGGGACAGGCCTAAATAAAGCCCCCAAGTAGGGTGGATCTAAACAGAACTGGAGCAGGGAGTGGAGCCTAGGTAGAATTTGTCCTCTGTGCCACTGGGGTACTTCCAGTTCTGTTTCCTAAGCTTACCTAAGAAAAACAAATCCCAGAGTTTGTGTAACTTTAATGTTTTTTAGCTACTACCCTGTGAATTTTATAATATACACTAATCATCCATTGAAACAAATATCTTAAGGATATCTAGAATAATTTTATTAGAAAATAAATATGTATTCTCACCAAAGTAAAAGAAATAAAAATAATAACAATTCTGTCCATAAACATTCCTTCAGGTGATAACATCAGAAGTCACAATAAAAATATTATTTTTTATTTGTGTCGCTTATGGCCCAAAAAACCCCAAGCTTTTTGGACAAATCTATTTATTGTATCAACCATATGATGCTTAATTCATCATTTATCCAGTTGTTAGTCTGGACTAAAAGTTCATGGATGGTAGTAGAACAGGAATTAAAAGAAATTAAAGAATGTGTAAGCAAAAACTCAGATATATGTAAGAAAACCCAACTCCCCCTGAGGAAGAGAAAGACCTGGAGTCCTTTAAAAAATTAACTGTCTATTTTTTCTGTGGCCAGTGAGCCTTATCTCTCCCTTTCCCAGGCATTGTGAAGACCGTTTCTCTCGCTGTGCAGCTGCAAGGTCACTAGACAGATAAACTCAAGTCATAAAACATGTTTTTCCTTGAAAAGTAGGAAATGATATAATGCATATCTCAATTAATTGAATAACTGTCTTTGTTTCTCGCTTCTGTAATATGCTTCCCCCTACACAGATCTCCTCCTGCCCCACGAAATTCTTAAATGTTAACTTAACTCTTTGTTCAAGGCTCAGTCCCTTTGGATGTTAATCCGACTGGGTTGGTGCACCTAAATAATAAATCCTCCTCAACCCCTCAGTCTGATTCCTAAATTATTCCACAACAGTAGGGACCATGACTGCTTCATCTATTATTGTAATGGCCATATGAGATGTAAGCATTTAGTTTATCTGTTTGAATCTCCAGAACATCTTCTTTTCCTCCCAAGTACCAGGAATCTGAAGAAACTGTCATCTGGGTACCAACCAAAGACATGCCTTGAATTCCTGACCTCGTGATCCACCCACCTCAACCTCCCAAAGTGCTGGGATTACAGGTATGAGCCACTGCACCCAGCTGAAGATCCAGTTTTATTCTTCAGTATGTGGCTTCCCAATTACCCCAGCACCATTTATTGAATAGGATGTTCTTTCCACACTTTATACCTTTGTTTACTTTGTCAAAGATCAGTTGGCTGTTAAGTATTTGGGTTTATTTCTGGTTTCGCTATTCTGTTTCATTGGTCTACACGTCTATTTTTATATACAATGCTGTTTGGGTAACTATAGCCTTATAGTATAGTTTGAAGTCAGATAATGTGATGCCTTCAGATTTTTTTGTGTGTTTTTGGTTTTCTTTCTTCTTAGTCTTGCTTTGACTATAGAGGCTCTCTTTTTAATTTATATAAATTTTAGGATTTTTTTTAGTTCTGTGAAGAATGATAATGTTATTTTGATGGAAATTACATTCAATCTGTAGATTGCTTTTGGTAGGTTGATCATTGTCACAACAGGATTGCTGTCTATCCATAAGTATGAAATATGTTTCCATTTGTTTTTTGTTGCCTATGATTTCTTTCAGCAATGTTTTGTAGTTTTTCTTGTAAAGATCTTTCACCACCTTGGTTAGACATATTCCTAATTATTTTTTTGCAGCTATTTTAAAACAATGAATTCTCAATTTAATTCTTAGTTTGGTCACTGTTAGTGTACACCAGTGCCGCCAATTTGTGCACATTGATTTTGTATCCTGAAATTTTATTGAATTTATGTATCAGATCGAAAAGTTTTTTTTTTTTCTTTTTAAGACAAGGTCTTACTCTGTCACCCAGGCTGGAGTGCAGTGGCATGATCTCGGCTCACTGAAACCTATGCCTCCTGGGTTCAAGTGATTCTCTGGTCTCAGCCTCCCTAGTAGCTGGGATTACAGCCACTCGTCACCGTGCCCAGCTAATTTTTGTATTCTTAGTAGAGACGGGATTTCTCCATGTTGGTCAGGCTGGTCTCGAACTCCCAACCACAGGTGATCCTCCCACCTCATCTCCCAAAGTGCTGGGATTACAGATGTGAACCACTGCGCCCAGCCCAAAAATATTCTTAACAGAACCTAAAGAATCTATTTTAAAATTCATATAGAACCAAAAAAAAAGCCCAAATAGCCAAGGCAATCGTAAGCAAAAGGAACAGAGGTGGAGGCCTTACATTACCAAACTTCAAACTATACTACAGGGCTACAGTAACAAAAGCAGCATGGTACTGGTACAAAAACAGGCACAGAGACCAAAACAACAGATTAAAGCACCCCAAAACTATTCTGCACACCTACAACCATCTGATCTTTGACAAAGCTGACAAGATGAATTTGAGAAAAATTCCCTATTTAATAAATTTTGCTGGAATAGCTAGCACTATGTAGAAGATTGAAACTGGACCCCTCTCTTACACTATAAATAAAAATCAGGATTGATTAGGCCAGGTACTGTGGCTCATGTCTATAATCCCAGCACTCTGGGAGACCAAGGCGGGCAGATCACCTGAGGTCAGGAGTTCGAGACCAGCCTGGCCAATACGGTGAAACTCTGTCTCTACTAAAAATACAAAAATTAGCTGGGCATAGTGGTGGGCACCTGTAATCCCAGCTACTTGGGATGCTGAGGCAGGAGAATTGCTTGAACCCAGGAGGCGGAGGTTGCAGTGAGCCAAGGTAGCACCACCACACTCCAGCCTGGGTGACAGAGCAAGACCCCATCTCAGGGGGGAAAAAAAGAAAAAGGAAAAGCAGGCAAAAGACATCAACAGATGCTTTTCAAAAAAAGACATACATGTGGTTAACAAGCATATAAAAAATGCTCATCACTAATCATTAGAGAAATGCTAAGAAAAACCACAACTCTGAATGGCTATTACTAAAAAGTGAAAAATATCACAGATGCTGGTAAGGTTGTAAAAGGAATGCTTATACACTGCTGATGGGAGTGTGAATTAGTTCAACCATTGTGAAAAGCAATGTAGTGATGCCTCATATAAGTAAAAACAAATTACCCTTTGACCCAGCAACCTCGTAATTGGGTATATACCCAAAGAAATATAAATTATTCCATCATGACACATGCACATGCATGTTCATTGCAGCACTATTCACAATGGCAAAGACATGGAATCAACCTAAATGCCTATCCATGGTAGACTGGATAAAGAAAGTATGGTATGGGCAGGTACGGTGGCTCATGCCTCTAATCCAACACTTTGGGAGGCCAAAGCAGGTAGATTGCCAGAGCTGAGGAGTTTGAGAGCGGCCTGAGCAACATGGCAAAACCTCATGTCTACAAAAAACAGAAAAAGAAAAAAATAGTGGGTGTGGTAGCATGTGACTGTAGTGCCAGCTACTTGAAGGGCTGAGGTAGGAGGACTGCTTTAACTCAGGAGATTGAGGCTGCATTGAGCCTAGATCACACCACTCCACTTCAGCTTGGGTGAAAGAGTAAGAACTTTTCTTCAAATACAAATAAAAGATTTAATAAAAACAAATTATGGTACATAAGCATCATGGAATACTGTGTGGGCATAAAAACAAAAAACAAACAAAAAAAACCAAGAAACAAAATCATGTCCTTTGTAGCAACATGGATGGAGCCAGAGATCATTATTCTTAGAAAACTAATGCAGAGACAGTAATCCCAGCACTTTGGGAGGCCGAGGTGTGTGGATCACCTGAGGTCAGGAGTTCGAGACCAGCCTGGCCAACATGGTGAAACCCCATCTCTATAAAAATACAAAAATTAGCTGGGTGTGGTGACAGGCGCCTGTAATCCCAGCTACTTGGGAGGCTGAGGCAGGAGAATCGCTTGAACCTGGGAGGTGGAGGTTACAGTGAACCAAGATTCTTGCCACTGTACTTCAGCCTGGGTAACAGAGTGAGACTCTGTCTCAAAAAATAATAAATACATTTTACCATGTATAAGAGCTAAATAATAAGAACACATAGACACAAAGAGGAGAACAGACACTGAGGGCGAGTTGATAGTGGATGATGGGAGGACAAAAAAGGTCAGAAAAAATACCTACTTGGTGCAATGTTTAGTATCTCAGTGACAATATAATCTGCACATCAAACCCTCATGACACAATTTTACCTATATAACAAACTTGCATGTGTACTCAGAAACAAAAAATAAAAGTTAAAAGGAAAAAAATCCATGAGTTTGGGAGAGTGCAGTGTAGGTGATAGGACTGGTTTGTGCTACGGATAGTGGCCCAGGTGTGACTCTACTCTAATTTATTTCTGGGTTCATGCAGGCAGATGAGATTATGAACAAGTGGTCCAGAACCCTAGGTTGGTGGAGAAAACAGGTTGCTGCTGCAGATTCAGTGTCTGGGGAAGGGATATGCCAGGAGACTTGGAGACACTTGTGGATTTTTGGCAAGAAACACTAGGATCAAAAATGCTGTGGTGAAATTCCTGAGGGTGATGTCTAGCCCTGGGAGTGATGTAGACACCTCAATGTCTAGTAGGTGTGTTTGTGAGTGGGTAGAAATCCTGTGCTGGCAGTTGTGGAAAAAGGGAATCTACTATCAGATCTTCTTTCCTTTAAGTTTTTTTTTTTTTTTTTTGAGACGGAGTCTCGCTCTGTCGCCCAGGCTGGAGTGCAGTGGCGCAATCTCGGCTCACTGCAAGCTCCGCCTCCCGGGTTCACGCCGTTCTCCTGCCTCAGCCTCTCCGAGTAGCTGGGACTACAGGCGCCCGCCACCACGCCCGGTTAATTTTTTGTATTTTTAGTAGAGACGGGGTTTCACCGTGGTTGGCTATTTTGACATATTCCACTCTCCAACACTCAAGTGATGTTACACTTCTGCCTCTCCCTTTCCTACAGGGGACATTGTGAAAGATATCTGTGCCCATCACACATGTATTTTGACTCTCTTCTTCTGCATGGATTCTGCTCACAGGGGGATTGGGACATATGTGGGCTCAGCACTCAGCTGATGTGACGCTTCTCTATTTTTTTTTTGAGATGGAGTCTCACTCAGTCATCCAGGCTGGGGTGCAGTAGTGCAGTCTTGGCTCACTGCAACCTCCAGTCCTGGGTCCAAGTAATTCTTCCGTCTCAGCCTCCTGAGTAGCTGGGACTTCAGGCCCCTGCCACCACACTTGGTGTATTTTGTATTTTTAGTAGAGACGGGGCTTCACCTTGTTGGTCAGGCTGGTCTCGAACTCCTGATCTCAGGTGATCCACCCTCCTCAGCCTCCAAAAGTGCTGGGATTACAGGCATGAGCCACCGTACCCGGCCAACGCTTCTCGTTTTCCTATGTTCTGCTCACACAAAAGATAGTGGCCCAGCACAAAGATGATGTGAGTCTCCTGCCTGGACCCTGCTCATAGGTGGCGTTGTGAAATATGTCTGGGCCCATCAACTATTTGATGTGTGTCTCCTCTGTTACCTGAGCTTTGCCTATGGAAGACATTGTGACATATCACTGGGCCCAGCACGCAGGTGGATAGATTTGCCTCTTCTGACTGGGCAATGCCAACAGATAAATAGTAACTTATCACAGGGTCCAGCACACAGGTGCTGTGGCTCTTCTGCCTGGCCCCTGCCCACAGGTGTCATGGATACATATCTTTGGTCCCAACATGTAGATGATGTGACTCCTTACTTGATTCTGGGACGTGTACACAGTGGGGATTGTGACATATCGCTAGGCTCAGCATTTATGTGATGTGACTCTCATGTGTAGGCCCTGCCCACTGGAGTGATTATGACATATATCTGGGTGAGAAAACCTCACGGATTTCTCACCTAGGTTATGTGACTTTCTTGTCTTTGCCCTTCCATCAGGGGGCATTGTGACAGATTGCTAGTTCCATTATCTGGGTGATTTGACTCTCCTCACCTGCCTGTGCACCACCCAAAGGGGACATTGTGACAAATCCCTGAACCAATTTTCTACATAATGTGCCTCTTCTCTGTTGCAGGAGACATGTCCCTAAAAGGGATTGTGGCTTATCTCTGAGCCCAGCACCCAAATGTTGTGACTCTCCTGCCTGGGCTGTGCCTAGAGAAAATATAATATGTCACTGGGCCCTGTATGCAAGTGGTCTGATTCTCCAGCCTGGGCCTTGCCCATAGGGGAGTTTGTGACATATTTCAGGTGAAGAATTCAGGTGATGTTACTCTCATTTCTTAGCCTTTCCCACAGGTAAGATTGTGAAGTAATCTCATCTGACGTGGTCCAGCACACAGATGAGATTTTTATTCTTCTATGCAATCCCAGACAACCAGACCACAGTTACTATTGTCACTATAACACATGGACAAAGATCGCTGTTGAGGTCCTGAGTCTCATGAGTGAATGCAGTCAACAGCTGGAATTGTGACTGTCATATGTATATGTTGCCAGAAGTGGGATGGTGACTCATTTCTGGATTCAGCTCACGGGAATGGTGATGACTCTCAAACATGGGCCAAGCCAATAAGAGAGATGTTGACTCTGGTAGGTAGGCTTTGGGGTCTAGGTCTTTTACTTGTAGGAAGATAACAGAAGATTATGACACTCACACATATTGTATAAAGCTTTTGGGCAATACAGAGTGCCATTACAAGACTGAGTACACAGGTGACATTGTGACTCTCCTATACACACCTAGCCAACGGTTTGAATTGCCACTCTCACATATAGGCTGAGTTTACTGGTGAGGTCCTGAGTCTCACACCTGAACCTGTTCCACCAGTTGGATAGTGGAAAATTTCTGAACCCAGTGCACTTGCACAATAGACCCACCAATAGAAGATACATTGGTGCTTGTACCTAGACTTAGGGTAACAGGTAAAGTTTTGGGTTTTCTACTTGTATAAATGTCACAGAAGATTACCTAATATTGTATAATGCCCTCGGGCTCACTAATATTGTATAATGCCCTCAGGCTGTACAGATACATAACTCAGTGAAATTTGAGATTGTGACTCTCAAATGCACACCCATCAAACAGTAAGAATTGTCACCCACACACATGGACAGAACCCACTGGTGAGGTCCTGAATCTCACTTACAGATCCAGTCCGCAGTTGGAATTTTTAATGTCATGTGTGGATCCAGCCACAGGTGGGAGGGTGACTCATAAAATCCAACTAAGAGACACAGCAATGACTTTCTTTTTTTTTTTTAATCCAAAATGCGTTTATTGAGATGGTTTCCCACTCATCTTGATTCAGAGTGCTTTCAGTGCTGCTTCCTCCTGAAGGAACATCCTTCTGTAAGCCTTGCTTTTCCTCCCATAGGCTGGCAGAGGACAGTGGAGCAGCCAACACACAAACTACCGTTTGTGCATGGCTAAAGACCGTGGTGATTTTATAGCATCCTGGGCATTTCACATCCGTGAAGTAGGAATTGGGGCTCTGCACCAGGCGTTTCTTCTTGTATTTCCTCTTCTCCTCTTCTGGAGAGGGATGAAGAAGATCCTTTGTGAGAGGCATGTTCTTGTGTGGGTAGGTCGTCACCGCCGGAAAGCACAGCAGTGACTTCCAGGCCGGGCGCGGTGGCTCACGCTTGTAATCCCAGCACTTTGGGAGGCCGAGGCGGGCGGATCACGAGGTCAGGAGATCGAGACCATGGTGAAACCCCGTCTCTACTAAAAATACAAAAAATTAGCCGGGCGCGGTGGCGGGCGCCTGTAGTCCCAGCTACTCGGAGAGGCTGAGGCAGGAGAATGGCGTGAACCCGGGAGGCGGAGCTTGCAGTGAGCCGAGATTGCACCACTGCACTCCAGCCTGGGTGACAGAGCAAGACTCCGTCTCAAAAAAAAAAAAAAAACAAAAAAAAAAAAACAAAAAAAGCAATGACTTCCATACCTGGACCCAGCTAATAGGAGAGATGTTGACTCTCATTCCTAAGCTTAGGGCAACAGGAAATATCATGAATTTATACCAGTGGTAATATCTCACAGGGGATTGTGACTCTCATGCATTCAATGTAAAGCCCTCGGGTGGTACAGAGAGTGTCATAAGAGGGCCAGAATAAGTTGAGATTTTAATTCTCGCATGTACTTCCAGACCATCATAAAAATTGTCACCCTCCTGCATGGATACAGAAAACTGTTGAGCTTCTGAATCTCACACCCAGATGCAGTCAAAAGTTGGAATTGTAGTTGTTTTATGTGGATTTTGTCTACAGGTGGATGGTGACTCTAAGACCAGGATTCAACACACCTAGAAGGCTTTGACTCTGATACCAGTCACAGAAGGCTCTGCGACGCTTCTATTTTCTCTAGGTCATGCAAATGGAGGTGGATTGTGACATATCATAGGGCCAACAAAACACAGTCCACAGGTGGAATTGGGACTCTCATGCATGGATCCAGTTCATCATTGATATTGTGACTCATGTACTTGGATGCAACTCACAGGAGGTGTTGACTCTTTTACCTGAAGCTGGGACATGTGTGGAATTGTGAATCTTAGCCCTAGATCTTCCCACAAGTATGATTGTGACATATACTTTTGCCTAGCACTTGAGTGATTTTATTTCCCTGCCTGGGCCCAGCTCTCAGAAAAGATGGTGATGTGACTCTCTTGCTTAAGTCCTACCCACAGAGGGTATTGTGAAATTTCACTGGGCCCAGCACTTAGGTCATGTGACTCTTATATTCAGCCTGGGCCCTGTCCACAAAGTCACTGTGAGATGTCACTGAGCCCAGCACCTCTGTGATGTGACTGTACTGCCTGGGCCCTGCCCACAGTAGGTATTGTGAAATACTTCTGAACTCATTACCTAGGTGATGTAAAGCTAGTCCTCTGACTGCATTCTGCACGGCCCCCGCCCAAATGAACTGTAACATACCACAGGCCCAAGCACTTAGGTGATATAATTCTCTTCTTCTGCCTGGGCTCTGGCCACAGGGGAGATTGAAACATTGTATTGAGCCCAGATTGCAGGTGATGTGACCCTCTATCTTAGGCTCTGCCCACAGGAATTAGTGTGATATGTCTCTGTGGTCATAATTTAGGTGCTGTGACTCTTCTATTTTCTCTAGGTCATGCAAATGGAGGGAGATTGTGACATATCATAGGGCCAACACAAAAATAATATAAAACTCCTGCCTGAGCCATGCCCATAGAAGGCATTGTGACATATCACCAGTCACAGCACTCACATGATGTAACTCTCTTTCCTGAGCCCTGCCCACAAGGCATATTGTAACATATCTTTAGCCTAGAACTTAAAATATTTGACTTTCTTAGCTTGTGTCTTTTCCACAGGTGGGAGTTCAACATATAACTGCACCCAGCACACAGGTGAAGCATCTTGTATGCTCATCCTGCCAAAAGTTATGAGTGTCACCCTCACACATGGACAGAGACCTCTGGTTAGGTCTTGAATCTTGTATATGGACACAGTCCACAGTTGGGATGTCATATGTAGATCCAGCCACAGGTATGATGTTGACCTACTTATAAAGTTAGCTCACAGGCACATTGATAACTCTCATACCTGGATCCAGCCAATAAAAGATATGTTGACTAGTATATCTAGGCTTGAGGAAACTGGGAGGATCCTGGGTCTCCTACCTGTATGAGAGTCACAGAAGATTATGACATTTATGGAAATTAAATAAAGTCCTCTGGCAGTACAATGTTTTGTCCCAGGGCTCAGCACGCAAGTGAGATTGTGACTTTAATATGCAGACAAAGCTAACACTTAGTATTGTCACCTTCACATATAAACAGAGCCCACTGGTGAGGTTCTAAATCTCACACATAAAAAAAATTCACAGTTGGGGCCAGGCGCAGTGGCTCACACCTGTAATCCCAGCACTTTGGGAGGCCGAGGCGGGCAGATCATGAAATCAGGAGATTGAGACCATCCTGGCTAACACACGGTGAAACCCTGTCTCTAGTTAAAACACAAAAAAATTAGCCGGGCGTGGTGGCAGGCGCCTGTAGTCCCAGCTACTCGGGAGGCTGAGGCAGAAGTTGCAGTGAGCCAAGATCATACCACTGCACTCCAGCCTGGGTGACACAGTGAGACTCTGTCTCAAAAAAAAAAAAAAAAATTCACAGTTGGAATTGTGACTGTGATATGTGAATCTGCCCATAGGTGGAATGCTGACTTATTTCTGGATTCAGCTTAGAAAAATGGTGATGACTTTTTTTTTTTTTTGAGACGGAGTCTAGCTCTTTCACCCAGGCTGGAGTGCAGTGGCGTGATCTCGTCTCACTGCAAGCTCCGCCTCCCGGGTTCACGCCATTCTCCTGCCTCAGCCTCTCCGAGTAGCTGGGACTACAGGCGCCCGCCACCACGCCCTGCTAATTTTTTTTTTTGTATTTTTATTAGAGACGGGGTTTCACTGTGGTCTCGATCTCCTGACCTCGTGATCTGCCCGCCTCGGCCTCCCAAAGTGCTGGGATTACAAGCGTGAGCCACCGTGCCTGGCGAAAAATGGTGATGACTGTTTCACCTGGACTCAGCCAAATGGAGAGATGTTGACTCTCTTAACTAGGTGTGATGATTAATACTGAGTGTCAACTTGATTGGATTGAAGGATACAAAGTATTAATCCTGGGTGTGTCTGTGAGGGTGTTGCCAAAGGAGATTAACAATTGAGTCAGTTGGCTGGAAAAGACAGACCCACCCTTAATCTGAATGGGCAAAATCTAATCAACTGCTAGCGTGGCGAGAATATAAGCAGGCAGAAAAATGTGAAAAGATAAACTGGCCTAGCCTCCCAGCCTACATCTTTCTCCTGTGCTGGATGCTTCTTGCCCTTGAACATCAGACTCCAAGTTCTTCAGTTTTGGAACTTGTAGTGGCTCTCCTTGATTCTCAGTCTACAGATGGCCTATTGTGGGATCTAGTGATTGTGTGAGTTAATACTTAATAAACTCATATATATATATACCATTAGTTCTGTCCCTCTAGAGAATCCTGACTAATACAGATTTTGATACCAGGAGTGATTCTAGAGGAAAAGAATATTAAGGATGGAGTTCTTTTTTTGATTCTGGGGTTTCTGGAGTTGGCTGCTTAATATGATTAGATCCAAAAATGCTAAAGACTCTACTTCTAATAGTATGGAGAACGCTGATAGTCCTTGGGATGAACTGTTTAGAGAGTTAGGTAAAATAAATGGGTTTGACACTCCTGATTTATCACTCATGAGAGGCAAGGAGTTTATTGACTCTATACATAATACCTTTGACCATCTGGGCATGGTGGCTCACACCTGTAACCCCAGCACTTTGTGGGGGCTGAGGCGTGTGGATCACGAGGTCAGGAGTTCAAGACCAGCCTGGTCAAGATGGTGAAACCCCCTCTGTGCTAAAAATAAAAAAAATTGGCCAGGCTTGGTGGTGGCTGCCTGTAATCCCAGCTACTGAGGAGTCTGAGGCAGAGAATTGCTTGAACCCGGGAGGCGGAGGTTTGACGATACATGGAGAACCAAGGAACATAATGAAGCTGGTTGTTCTAAGTTCAGTGGACAAAGTGATGACAGAAAATGATGAACTCAAGGATTCTATCTTTTGGCTTCAGAAGAACTTACTGAGCCTCAAGTCTGCTAAGATTGCCCTGCGTGAGAGTCTCATCTCCTGTAGAGAAGGAGCTGAAATTGTGGAAAAACAGACACAAACTCTTATTATACTAGTGGCTGACCTGCAATGAAAGGTGTATGCACAGCCTCACCAGGTGTCTACTGTTAAAGTGAGGGAATTGATTGGAAAAGAATGAGACTCTGCCACTCGGAATGGGGACATGTGGGAGGACCCTGATGAAGGTAGGGGCACTGAGTTTGTAAACTCTGATGAGCCTTTTTTGTCAGAAGAAACAGCTTCCCCATCCCCTGTAGTGGCAATATCCCCTTTCTGATCCATGCTGCCATCAGCCTTTCCACCTTTGTCTGAGATAAACTCTGCACTGCCTGAGGCAACAGTGGTGGCCTCCCCTGAGGCAGTTGCCAGGAAAATAATGTTGATTCTTCTCAGGAGCCACCCTCAACACCCCTGTTTGCCTCTAGGCATATAAGTAGACTAAAGTCCCAGTGGACCCCTAGAGGTGAGGTTGGGAGTGTGCCCCATGAGGAGGTACACTACACTCAAAATGAACCGGTTGAGTTTTCTAATTTATATAAACAGAAATCTGGAGAACAGGCTTGGAGATGAATATTAAAGGTGTGAGATTATGGTGAAAGGAAAATAGAGGTGAACCAGGCTGAATTTATTTATTTGGGCCCACTAAGTAGGAACACTGCACTTAATGTTGCAGCTTGGGGAGTTAAAAAAGGTTCTAATAGTTTATTTGCTTGGTTATCTGAAATATGGAATAAAAGATGGCCCCCCTGTGAGCGAGCTGGAAATGCCTGATGTCCCTTGGTTTAATGTAGAGGGAGGAATCAAAAGGCTTAGGGAGATTGGGGTACTGGAGTGGATTAGTAACTTTAGACCTACTAATTCCAGCAGGGAAGGTCCAGAAGATACACCCTTGACCATTGCCTTGCAAAATAGATTTGTGAAGGCAGCACCTAAATCTTTGAAGAACCTTATAATTGCTTTTCTCTACATGTCAGATATAACAGTGGGAACTGTGGTCAATCAACTACAAAATTTAAATACAATGGGAATAATTGGATCCCGAGGTGGCAGGGGCCAAGTGATGGCACTCAACCATCAAAGGTAAGGTGGGCATAGCAACTGTAATGGACAGCAGAGGTTAAACGGCAATCAGAATAGTCTGACTTGTGTAGAGTTCTGGCATTGGCTGATTCATCACGGTGATCCTAGGAATAAAATTGATAGGAAACCTACTACATTCCTACTTAATTTATACAAGCAGAAAACTTCTAGGTTGAATGGAAAAAAGACTAATTTGAAATATAAAAACAGAGAATCATGGCCCCTCAATCAGTTTCCAGACTTGAGCCAGTTTATAGACCAGAACCCCTTGAATAAAGGGGCGGTCGGATTCCCTTGAGGAATGAGCCCACTACACTAACGACAATTCATTCATTGAATCTTTTTCCCATCTTTCCCCAAGGAGATCTCTGGCCTTTTATGGGGGTTATTGTGCACTGGGGAAAGGGAAATGACTGGACATTTTGGGGACTCCTAAACACTGGCTCTGAGCTGACATTGATTCCAGGGGACCCAAAACATCACTGTTGTCCTCCAGTTAAAGTGAGGCTTATGGAGGTCAGGTACTTAATAGAAATTTAGCTCAGATCCAACACGGTTGATCCAGTGGATCCCAAGTCTCATTCTGTGGTCATTTCCCCAGTTCCAGAACGCATAATTGGCATAGACATACTTAGCAGATGGCAGAACTCCTACATTGGCTCCCTGACTAGTACGGTGAGGGCTATTAGGGTGGAAAAAGCCAAATGGAAGCCATCAGGGCTGCCTCTACCAAGGAATATAGTAAATCAAAAGCAATATTGCATCCATGGAGGAATTGCAGGGGTTAGTGCCAGCATCAAGGACCTGAAAGACGCAGAGGCTGTGATTCCCACCATATCCCCCTTCAATTCTTTCATTTGGCAGAAGACAGATGGATTTTGGAGAATGACAGTGGATTATTGTAAGGTTAACCAAGTGGTAACTCCAATTGCAGCTGCTGTACCAGATGTAGTTTCGTTGCTTGAGCAAATTAACACATCTCCTGGTACCTGGTATGCAGACATTGACTTAGCAAATGCCCTTGTCTCCATTCCTGTCCATAAGAAGCAATTTGCTTTCTGCTGGCAAGGCCGGCAATATACCTTTACTGTCCTACCTGAAGGATACAGTAACTTTCCGGCTTTGTGTCATAATCTTATTCAAAGAGACCTCTGTCGCTTTTTGCTTTTGCAAATATCACGGTTTTCCATTGCATTGATGATATTATGCTGATTGAATCCAGTAACCAAGAAATAGCAAACACAGCAGACTTATTCATGAGACATTTGCATGCCAGAGGATGGAAAATAAGTCTGACTAAAATTTAGGGACCTTCTAGCTCAGTAAAATTTCTAGAGGTCCAGTGGTCCAGGGCATGTCAAGATATTCCTTCTAAGGTAAAATGTAAGTTGCTGCATTTGGCCCGTCCTACAACCAAGAAAGAGGCACTATGTCTAGTGGGCCTATTTGGGTTTTGGAGGCAACCTATTCCTCATTTGGGTGTGTTACTCTGGCTCATTTATTGAGTGACCCAAAAATCTGCCAGTTCTGAGTGGAGTCCAGAAAAGGAGAAGGCTCTGCAACAGGTCCAGGCTGCTGTGCAAGGCGCTCTGCCACTTGGGCCATGTTACCCAGGAGCTCCTATGGATCTTGAGGTGTCAGTGAAAAATAAGGATGCTATTTGCAGCCTTTGGCAAGCCCTCTTAGGTGAATCACAGCAGAAGCCTCTAGAATTTTTTCTTTCCTTCCTTTCTTTTCTTTCTTTCCTTCCTTTCTTTTCTTTCTTTCTCTTCTTTCTTTCTTTCTTTCTTTCTTTCTTTCTTTCTTTCTTTCTTTCTTTCTTTCTTT
>NW_026652287.1:53023563-53026144 GCF_009828535.3 Hylobates moloch | reverse complement strand
TTTCTTTCTTTCTTTCTTTCTTTCTTTCTTTCTTTCTTTCTTTCTTTTTCTTCCTTCCTTCCTTTCTCTCTCTCTCTCTTTCTTTCTCTCTCTATCTCTCTCTTTCTTTTTTCTTCTTTCTTTCTTTCTTTCTTTTTCTTTCTCTTTCCTCCTGTTTTCTTTCTTTCTTTCTTTCTTTCTTTCTTTCTTTCTTTCTTTCTTTTGTTTGGAGTCTTGCTCTTGTCATCCAGGCTAGAGTGCAATGGCATTATCTTGTCTCACTGCAACCTCCACCTCCCAGGTTCAAGCAATTCTCCTGCCTCAGCCTCCTCAGTAGCTGGGATTACAGGCACCCACAACTATGCCTGGCTAATTTTTGTATTTTTAGTAGAGATGGGGTTTCACCATGTTGGCCAGGCTGGTCTCAAACTCCTGACCTCAGGTGATCTGCTTGCCTCAGCTTCCCAAAGTGCTGGGATTACAGGCATTAGCCACTGTGCCTGGCAGCCACTAGGATTTTGGAGCAAATCCCTGATATTTTCTGCAGCTAACTAACTCTCCTTTTGCGAGACAGCTCTTGGCCTGTTACTGGGCTTTGGTAAAAACTGAAAGTTTGCTGCACCCATTACAACATGGCACATGGATACATATGTAACAAACCTGCACATTGTGCACATGTACCCTAAAACCTAAAGTATAAAAAAAAAAAAAACTGAAAGTTTGACTATGGTTTATCAAGTCACCATGTGACCTGAACTGCCTATCATGAACTGGGTGCTTTCTGACCCATCTAATCACAAAGTGGGTCACGCATAACAGCATTCCATCATCAAATGAAAGTGGTATATACATGATGGGGCTCTAGCAGGTTCTGAAGGCACAAGTAAGTTACATGAGGAAGTGGCTCAAATGCCCATCCATTGTCTCCATTTCTGCCACCCTGCCTTCTCTCCCCCAGCCTGCACTGATGACCTAATGGGGAGTTCCCTGTGATCATTTGACAGAGGAAGAAAAGACCATGGCCTCATTTGCAGATGGTTCTGTATAGTATGCAGGCACCATCTGAAAGTGGACACAGCTGCGGCACTACAGCTCCTTCCTAGGACATCCCTGAAAGACGCTGGTGAAGGGAAGTCTTCCCAGTCGGCAGAACTTTGAGCAGTGCACCTGGTTGTGCACTTTGCATGGAAGGAGAAATGGCCAGATGTGTGATTACATACTGATTCATGGGCTTTAGCCAATGGTTTGGCTAGATTGCCAGGGACTTGGAAGAAGCATGATTGAAAAATTGGTGACAAAGAAATTTGGGGAAGAGGTATGTGGATGGACCTCCTGAGTGGTCAAAAACTGTGAAGATATTTGTATCCCATGTGAGTGCTAAGCAATGGGTAACCTCAACAGCAGAGGATTTTGATAATCAAGTGGATAGGATGACCTGTTTTGTTGACATCACTCAGCATCTTTCCCCAGCCACCCTTGTCATTGCCCAGTAGGCCCATGAACGAAGTGGCCATGGTGGCAGAGATAGAGGTCACAAAGTGACAAAGCACTGAATGAAATGGTGGTATACTTTGGAATGACAGTTTGGGTCTGCTGAGACCAGAGGTAAATGTTACAGCAGCAGAGAGACTGCAGTACCACAGACAGGGAACAGGTGTAGCAAGTGAAGACTATTAAGAATAAAGATGAATAAACTTCTTTAACTAAAAAATAAAAAACAAATTTCAGACAAGACACATCCTAAGTACATGTTTGAAAGACTCCCAGAATCTCTAGCAAAGACAATTGTTTTCAGACTATGACAGGACAAAGCTACGTGATAAAGATTGTGACAGGTACCTTTTAAAAAAATGTCCAAATATCAATTAAAGATTACAATGTATACAAAACAGGACAATACATTCCCATCCAAAATACTATAAAATTTTCAGAAAAAAAAACCTTAAAAAAGGAAAATAAATTGGGCTAGATGAGGTGGCTCACATCTCTAATCTCAGCAGTTTGGAAGGCAGCGATGGGTGGATCGCTTCAGCCTAGGAGACCAGCATGGGCAACATGGCGAAACCCTGCCTCTACTAAAAATTTGTAACAATGCTGCAGTTACTATGAGCATGTAAATAACTCTTCATATTACCATATATGTTAAAGTTTATACATGTGCTGCATTGTTTTTTATTAGTCTACATTTTTACTTTTATACTCACACCAAATTGTTTAAATTTTGTAGATTTGTAATGAGTTTAAAAATCAGGAACTGTAATGCCTTTAACATTTTTTTTTTTTGAAGATTATTGGGTATTTTATTGTCTCATTAGATTCCGTATACTTTTGGAGTTGCTGTTTCTATTTCTCCAAAATGTAGTGTGAACTTCTAAAGAACACCCCATTAAATCTGTAGTTTACTTTGCACAGTATGGATATCTTCAAAATATTTATCTCAACCTTTGAACAGGAGCATGCTCATAAGTGTGTTAATTTCTATATATTGATAATTTTTCAGTTTTTTTTCTATTATTGTTTCATACTCTCATTTCATTTTGGTCGTAGGAAGTAATCCATATAAATTTAGTTTTAAAAATTGTTAAGACTTCTATTCTGGCCT
>NW_026652287.1:53016325-53023463 GCF_009828535.3 Hylobates moloch | reverse complement strand
TCAAGGGATCCTCCCACCTCAGCCTCCCTGTTATCCTGTTACCAGGAGAGCCCTGATAAAATAACTGGGAAAGTTTTTTTCTTATTGTTTTTTAGTCCAAAAAAAAAAAAAAAAAAAAGGCACAGCTGCTTAAAGATTGCAGACAGCCAGGGATGTCACCAGAGCTTCTTGACCCCTGACCAGATACCAGAGGAAGATAAGATCCCTAAATCGGCACAAACTGGAATAGACGACCTCTAGTCGACTTTAGATCATCAATATATAATTATAATGCTAAAATTCCTTCTCTTAAGAGAAAATCTCCATTTTGTTTAGATGGGTTGTATGAAGACATATGTTCATGAATTCAGCCAGCCTGTCTGGAGTCCCACCCTGCACATGCTAGCATTCCTCTCCCTTCCTGTACCCAGGGGAAGAAATAAAACGTTATGCTTTTTACTGTTGAGGGAGAAGGGGCAGTTAGAGTGAGAGCCTCTCCTTCTCCATTCCTGGCCAGTGAATAAAACCTGATTGCCTTTTCTGATTGGATGTTCCTTCTTTGCCACCTACACAAAGTGGGGAAGTAACTCGGTTTGCTGGTGGCATCCTCAGTAGCTGGGACTACAGGCAGTAAATGCTTTTATCCCTCGCTTTTTAAACGTATTGTTCCTGTGAACAAGTCTTCAAGTTATACCCAAGATTTCAAGGCTCATGATGGTCTATAGTGCTCGCTCTTTAAATCAACAGCTGCGTATCCCACGATGATTTCCTTTGGGATGATTTCCCAGAACTGGAATTGCAGATTCTTCACAATGTATTTTTAGTAGAGAAGGGTGTTTCACCACGTTGGCCAGGATGGTCTCGATCACTTGACCTCATGATCCGCCCGCCTCCGCCTCCCAAAGTGCTGGGATTACAGGCGTGAGCCACTGCGCGCGGCCACAAATCTCCCAACTTTTCCGTTAAGCACCGAGTTTTTCTCTGGACTAGCTGCTGAGGCCGCAAGGAATTCTGGGGAACGTAGTGCAGATTTGCAGAGAACGAGTCTCTTGGGCCTGCGTCGCAGCATTTCCGGCGGAAGTTGCTGGGCGTGGGAAGCCGGCAAGACCATTTTCCGCCATCGTCGCTCACGCGCGCAACCTGGGCGGTGCGTGGTGGCGTGGCTCCGCCTCCCCACGCCATTGGCCAACAGCTCCTCGGGCACGCGTATACTGCGCTTCCGGGCAATCTCCGCCCCGCACGGCCTTCTGGGAGTTGTAGTTCGGTCGCGAGCGCTGCCGTCGGGAGGCTGTTCCGAGGTTCGAGGCTGTCCCCCGCGACCCCGCCTTCGGCGCTCGGCTCGCAGGATGGATCCCGTACCCGGAACAGACTTGGCGCCGCTGGCTGGCCTGGTCTGGTCGTCGGCCTCTGCACCCCCGCCGCGGGGGTTCAGCGCGGTGAGCGGCGTCGAGGGGCGGGGGTCGAATGGGGGAGGCAGCCGCTGTGGGGTGGGAGTCCCGCGCTGACCCGCGTCCTCCCGGTAGATCTCCTGCACCGTCGAGGGGGCACCCGCCAGCTTTGGCAAGAGCTTCGCGCAGAAATCTGGCTACTTCCTGTGCCTTAGTTCTCTGGGCAGCCTGGAGGTAAGGGATGCCCACCTTCGGAACCACCAGCGTCTGCCCACCTCCCCGCCCATTCACGGTGCCCTATGCCAGGTGCGCTGTCCCCGCTGCTAGGCCACCCTCGCCGTGTCCCCCTTCCACCCCCAGAACCCGCAGGAGAACGTGGTGGCCGATATCCAGATCGTGGTGGACAAGAGCCCCCTGCCGCTGGGCTTCTCCTCGGTCTGCGACCCCATGGATTCCAGTAAGGCCTGCTTTGGAGGCTAGAGTTGTCCGGGTCCCTTGCAGGGAGGAGCGGGGGAGGAGGGACGACGGGCGCGCGGTATCTGAGCCTCGGCTGCCCCCTGGCACACGGGGTGATGACAGGGTTGGCTGAGGACTCAGAGCCCTGCCCTAGGGTGGACCGACATCCCCTGTCCTGATTCAAATTGTGTGATGTGATTGGCACAGCCTCCATCCTCGAGTGAAGAGTTCAGTCCATGCCACCTGTTTCACTACTGTCGTGCTACTTGTGTCTTTTTACACCATAGCCAAGCAAAACCACTGCGCAGTTCTCTTTTTCATTTCCAGGCTTTGCACATGCCGCTTCCTCTGCCTGGGGCACTTTTTCTCTCCTCTTTGTAGCTCATTCTCCGTCCTCCCTCAGATGTCATCTTCACCCTTCCCTACCCTCCTCTTCCGGGCCCACAACCCTAGTGCAGCCCTTCCAGCTCCACCTGAACTTTCCCACCCTTTCTTGTCATTTTTATTTAACTCAGGCTATATCATTCATACTAGAGTTGGCAAACCTTTTTTTTTTTTTCCTTGAGATGGAGTTTCGCTCTTGTTGCCCAGGCTGGAGTGCAATGGCGCGATCTCGGCTCACCGAAACCTCCGACTCCTGGGTTCAAGCGATTCTCCTGCCTCATCCTCCAGAGTAGCTGGGATTACAGGCATGCGCCACCACGCCCAGCTAATTTTGTATTTTTAGTAGAGATGGGGTTTCTCCATGTTGGTCAGGCTGGTTTCGAACTCCTGACCTCAGGTGATCCACCTGCCTGGGCCTCCCAAAGTGCTGGGATTACAGGCGTGAGCCACCGCACCCAGCCAAACTTTTTTTTTCTTTATTTTTTCTTAGAGTTGGCAAACTTTTATGTAAAGGGCCTGATAGTAAATATTTTAGGCTTTACAGGGCAGATGACGTGTTTTGCATATTCCGTTTTTTTACAATTCCTTAAAAATTAAAAATCACTCTTAACTCATGAGCTATATGAAACCAGGCCTTAGGCTGGGTGTGGTGGTTCACACCTGTAATCCCAGCACTTTGGGAGGCTGAGGTGGGCAGATCGCCTGAGGTCAGGAGTTCCAGACCAGCCTGGCCAACATGGTGAAACCCCGTCTCTACTAAAAATACAAAATTAGGCCGGGCTCGGTGGCTCATGCCTGTAATCCCAGCACTTTAGGAGGCCGAGGAGGGTGGATCACCTGAGGTCAGGGGTTTGAGACCAGCCTCAACATGCAGAAACCCTGTCTCTACTAAAAATACAAAATTAGCCAGGTGTGGTGGTGCATGCCTGTAATCCCAGCTACTCAGGAGGCTGAGGCAGGAGAATTGCTTGAACCTAGGAGGCAGAGATTGCGGTGAGCCGAGATCCTGCCATTGCACTCCAGCCTGGGCAACAAGAGCAAAACTCCGTCCCCCCCAAAAAAAAAAAAATTAGCTGGGCATGGTGGTGGGCGCCTGTAGTCCCAGCTACTCGGGAGGCTGAGGCAAGAGAATTGTTTGAACCTGGGAGGCGGAGGTTGCAGTGAGCTGAGATGGCGCCATTGCACTCCAGCCTGGGCGACAGAGTGAGACTCCGTCTCAAAAAAAAAAAAAAAGAAAAGAAAAGTAAAGAAAAGAAAAGAAAACAGGCCCTGAGCCCGATTTGGCTCATGGGTGCTAGCTGGCTAACCTCTATAGGATTAGAGGGCTCACGGAAAGTAAGTTTTGAGGGCCAGGTTGGGCACCCAGCTCTGTCCGATTCCACAGCTAGCCACCCCATGAATGCAGCTTCATATCACCAAAGATCAGCCTACCCCAGCGGCTCCTAAAGGCTGCGTGGAATCCCCTCCTTCATCTGTACCATTCATGATTGAACCACTCCTCCCATCCCCATCCCCAGTGCTGTCCATGTGGCTGCCTTAAACAGCATCCTGGCGAGCCTCATCCTAGAGTCATCTTTGGGCCCTCCCATCCCTGCCTGGCTTCCCTCTCTCACTCCCCTGCCCCCCACTCCCAGAGGCCTCTGTGTCCAAGAAGAAACGCATGTGTGTGAAGCTGTTGCCCCTGGGAGCCGCGGACACAGCTGTGTTTGATGTCCGGCTGAGTGGGAAGACCAAGACAGTGCCTGGATACCTTCGAATAGGGTAGGGCCACCCCCCAGTGTCTAGCCACCTTCCCTGCTCTCCCAACTCATGATCTCACCAATCTGACCCTCAAGGACACCCCTGAGGTCTCCTGTTCCTTCTACCTTCTGAGCCTCAGATTCTGCATGTTAAAACCGGGACATATATACCATCTTGTAGGACTGTCATTAGGAGTCAGTGACTTGGTGTCTAAAGTAGACAGAACAGGACTGGGCGCAGTGGCTCACGCCTGTAATCCCAGCACTTTGGGAGGCTGAGGCGGGTGGATCACAAGGTCAGGAGATCAAGACCATCCTGGCTCACATGTTGAAACCCCATCTCTACTGAAAATACAAAAAATTAGCCGGGTATGGTGACACACACCTGTAGTTCCAGCTACTTGGGAGGCTGAGGCAGGAAAATCGCTTGAACCTGGGAGGCGGAGATTGCAGTGAGTTGAGATCGCACCACTGCACTCCAGTCTGGGGCAACAGAGCGAGACTCCATCTCAAAAATAAAATAAAATAAATAAAAATGAAGTAGACAGAACGGTGATTTGAACCCAGCAGTATTAGTTTGGTGTGGTGCTTACGGTGTGGGTCAAGATGCTGAAATAAAAATCCCCCAAAAGGCTGGGCACGGTGGCTCACGCCTGTAATCCCAGCACTTTGGGAGGCCAAGGCGGGCGGATCACCTGAGGTCAGGAGTTCGAGACGAGCCTGGCCAAGATGGTGAAACTCCATTTCTACTTAAAAAAAATAAAAAATAAAAAATTAGCTGGGCATGGTTGCCTGTAATCCCAGCTAATCCAGAGGCTAAAGCAGGAGAATTGTTTGAACCTGGGAGGTGGAGATTGCAGTGAGTCTAGATTGTGCCATTGCACTCCAGCCTGGGCAACATGAGCGAAACTCCGTTTCAAAGAAGAAAAAAAAATCCCCAAAAGACAGAGGTCATCTGGACGCCTGGGTCCCCTGCCTTCTCCAGGGACTATCCTCAACCCTGGCCCCACACCGGGCCAGCACCTCTCCCACCTTCCCTCCCGGTCTAGGGACATGGGCGGCTTTGCCATCTGGTGCAAGAAGGCCAAGGCCCCGAGGCCAGTGCCCAAGCCTCGAGGTCTCAGCTGGGACATGCAGGGCCTCTCTCTGGATGCAGCCAGCCAGCCAAGGTGAGCCCTCGGGCACCAGAGTGGGGGTGGCCAAGGTGAGCCCTCGGGCACCGGAGTAGGGGTGGCCAAGGAGAGCCCTCAGGCACTGGAGTGGGGGTGGCCGTTGGGGGAGGATGAGGCTTGACCTGAGTCATCCCACCTCCAGTAAGGGCGGCCTCCTGGAGCGGACATCGTCAAGGCTGGGCTCTCGGGCATCCACTCTGCGGAGGAATGACTCCATCTACGAGGCCTCCAGCCTCTATGGCATCTCAGGTGAGCACAGAGTGGGGAAACTGAGGCATGGAGATGGAGGGTGTGACTGTCTTGAGATTACATGACCAGGAAGGATCTTCCTACCTCCCTCTCCCAACTCTGGATTCTGTAAAGACTGAAGGAGCCAGGCTGTGAGGGTTAGGCCTCCGTGGGTGGGGTGGGCAGTTCCCTACACACCTCCTCCCCTCGCCTGTGTTTTTCAGCCATGGATGGGGTTCCCTTCACACTCCACCCACGATTTGAGGGCAAGAGCTGCAGCCCCCTGGTGAGTCGGGGTCTCAGGGGGCCTGGGTCTGCGCCTGCCATCACCATTCTGGGTGCCAGGACATCCCTGCATCCAGGGCCCCAGCACAGAGGGCCACGTCCTGGGTTGGGGCTGGAGTGTGTCACCTCCAGGTGGCAGCTGGAAGGTCGTCAGTCTCAGAATGGGGAGGGATCCATCCAGAGAAAGCAACTGGACACCAGTAGCTAGAGGCTGTGACAAGAAGGGGGAGGGATGCCGGGCGTGGTGGCTCACGCCTGTGATCCCAGCACTTTGGGAGACCAAGGCAGGTGGATCACTTGAGGCCAGGAGATCGAGACCAGCCTGGCCAACATGGTGAAACCCCGTCTCTATTGAAAATACAAAAATTAGCCAGGCGCGGCTTTAGAGACTTTGTCTCTAAAAACAAAATAAAACAAACAAAAAAAATAAGGGAGAGGGATGTCCGAGGGAATATTTAGGGAGTGTGGGGGCGCAGGGGGGCAGGACTCCTTGAAGACGAGGGAAAGGGGGTTTCAGGTTGAGATCGGGCCCAAGGCTGACCCACCTCTGCCCGCCAGGCCTTCTCTGCTTTTGGGGACCTGACCATCAAGTCTCTGGCGGATATTGAGGAGGAGGTGGGTGCAGGGCTAGGGAAGAGGTGCCTGAGGGGCTGGGACCCGCCCCTCGTCCTCGCCAGGCTGTCCCAGTTTTCCCCATCCCCACTTTCCCCCAGACACACCCCATCTCTCCAGGGCAGAAGACCACTCAAGTCCCTAAGTACCCCCTCTGTCATTCCTCAGTCACCCCCACTTTGGCTCTCTCTTTACTCTGGCACCTGCTCACTCTCGCTCTCCCCGTCCCCCAGTATAACTACGGCTTCGTGGTGGAGAAAACCGCGGCTGCCCGCCTGCCCCCCAGCGTCTCATAGTCCCTCACCCGTCCGCAGAAAGAGCCCCCTTACGCCGCCTCCCGATAGCCTGGGGCCACACCGCCTCACTGCATCCTGCGAACCTCCGCCCTGCAAGGCATTTGCTATCTTCAGCCACTGGGCGGAGCTGCAGCCCTGGAGGAGGGGGCGGGTCGAGGCTGCGTGGTGATGGGGTCTCCGCCCCGACGCCCTGCCGGGCAGGGCTGGAGCTGGACAGAAGCCAGTGCCTTTAAGTCATTCGTGTCAAAACCCTCTGGGGTCCGGAGGCTGTGCGGGTGTCCTCCTGGCAATAAACACTACCTGGTTCTCGCCCTCTGGAGTCCTGGTCCTGCCGCCTGTCCACACTAGGCACGTGGAGCTGAGACTTGGCCACTCTTGCACCTGGCAAGTGGGTGAAATCATGGCTGGGAGGTGGTGCTGCTGGGTCTCTGGGTTTTTGTTGTTGTTGTTTGTTTTTTTCTGAGACGGGGTATCCCTCTGTGGCCCAGGCTGGGGTACAGTGGCACGATCTCGGCTCACTGCAACCTCCACCTCTGGGGTTCAAGCGATTCTCCTGCCTCAGCCTCCCGAGTGGTTGGGATTAGAGGCGTCCGCCACCA
>NW_026652287.1:53007923-53016019 GCF_009828535.3 Hylobates moloch | reverse complement strand
TTTTTTTTGAGACAGAACCTCACTCTGTCACCCAGGCTGAAGTGCTGTGGCACAATCTCCGCTCACTGCAACCTCCAACTCCCCAAATCAAGCAATTCTCCTGCCTCAGCCTCCCAAGTAGCTGGGATTACAGGCATGCGTCACCACGCCCGGCTAATTTTTGTATTTTAGTAGAGACGGGGTTTCACCACGTTGGCCAGGATGGTCTTGATCTCCTGACCTCGTGATCTGCCCACCTCGGCCTCCCAAAGTGCTGGGATTACAGGCGTGAGCCACTGTGCGCAGCCCACATTTTATTTTATAATAGTTTTAGATTTGCAGAAAAAAAACAGTGAGGATAATAGAATTTCCCACATTCCCTACACCCAATTTCCCCTCTTTTATTTATTTATTAAAGACAGGCTCTTGTTCTGTCGCCCAGGCTGGAGTGCAGTGGTGTGATCATAGCTCACTGCAGCCTTGACCTCCTGGGCTTGAGCGATCCTCCCACCTCAGCCTCCGGAATAGCTGGGACCACAGACGCGCAGTACCACGCCTGGCTAATTTTTTTATTTTTTGTGGAGATGGGGGTCTCACTATGTTGACCAGGCTTGTCTCAAACTCCTGGGCTCAAGCGATCCTCCTGCCTCAGCCTCCTGAGTAGCTGGAACTACAGACACTCACCACCATCACGCCCAGCTAAGTTTTGTATTGTTTGTAGAGACAGGATCTCCTTATGTTGCCCATGCTGGTCTAAAACTCCTGGGCTCATGTGATCCTTCTTCCTCAGCCTCCCAGGGTGCTGGGATTATAGGTGTGAACCACTGCACCTGGCTAAGAAAAAAAAAAAAAATTAAGGAGCAAAGATCATCCTCAAACGTCCCTCAGCTGTTTCATTTCTGTTTATTACACTACATGTATATTTCACTTACTTTGGGATACTAAGATGTGGCCCCGGATGGGCATCTGAGGACAACTCCATGCCTGTAGGAAGTCGCTGGCCCCAGGGCACTCACCGGGTGGGGGCGATTCTGCTCCAGGGGACATTTTTATTGTCACCGCGGGGGCTGGGAGTGCCCCTGCCATCAAGGGATGTAGGCCAGGGACGCTGCTCAACACACTACAGTGTATAGGATGGCCCCCCACCGTAAATGATCAAGCCCCAAGTGTCAGAGGTGCCACCAGACGTGACAAGCCCTGCCCTGGGGGGAACTGAGTGCAGGTTTGGAGTCAGACTTGGGCTCAAATTCCATCATGGTGAACCAGCTCCTTTCCCTCGGGCCTCTGCTTTTCTTTCTCTCTTTCGCTCGCTCTCTCTCTTTCTTTTTTGAGATGGAGTCTCACTCTGTTGCCCAGGCTGGAGTGCAGTGGTGCAATCTTGGCTCACTGCAACCTCTGCCTCCCGAGTTCAAGTGATTGTCATGCCTCAGCCTCCCAAGTAGGTGGGATCAAAGGTGTGTGCCACCATGCCCACCTAATTTTTGTATTTTTAGTAGGGACGGGGTTTCACCATGTTGGCCAGGCTGGTCTCAAACTCCTGGCCTCAAGTGTTCCACCCGCCTCGGCCTCCCAAAGTGCTGGGATTACAGGTGTGAGCCAATTCCCCCAGCCAACCTCTGCTTTCTTATAGCAGGGGTGTGATAACAGCTGCTTCCCAGTTGATTGGAATGTCCACACAAATTAGAAACTGAAACAGTGTCTCCATCAACTCAGAGAAAACAGTGAAAAGAAAGTAGGCGGTGAGATTTTTTCATCAGTTACATTATTCTGACTTTAATTAGTGCCCAGGGAAACTGGGGCTAGGGCTATACCCAAGATAAACATTTGAAGAAGGAGTAAAGGAAAGATTAATTTTGCAGCTGTCTCAGGGTCTGGTGGAAGGCTGATGGATGTCATCCTGTCTTTGTTTTGCACCGGGGAAAGTAAGCTTGTAATCAGTGCTGTCAGGATGAAATTCAACAGACTGGTTCCGTGGACAAGGGGTCACATAAAGCTTGCAAACCTAAGGTTACATATCTCTGTTTATGGGAGGCTGGACATCTTGGAAAGATTTAGGGGTAAGCAAAGAATTTACGTATGAACAATTTGTGAGGGTGATCATCTGGAGATGTGTGAGGGCTTTTTTTTTTTTTCTTCTTGTAGGCATCTGGGTAATGTACAACACTTAAACACTTAACACGATCAGGAAGCAACAGCCATGCATTTGGGAAAGGAACTTCCGTGTTGTGTGGCTCAGTCTCCAGACCTAAATTTCCCTTTGGTACAGACGCGGTGGCACATGCCTGTAATCCCAACACTTTGGGAGGCCAAGGCAGGAGGATCATGCGAGCCCAGAAGTTCAAGACTAGCGTGAGCAACAAAGTGAGTTTCCTCCCACCCCCCACCTCAACAAAACATTTAAAAATTAGCTGGACATGGTGGCTGCGCCTGTGGTGGCTGGAGTGCAGTGGTGTGATCTCGGCTCACTGCAGCCTCTGCATTCAAGCAATTCTCCTGCCTCAGCCTCCTGAGTAGCTGGGATTACAAGCACCTGCTACCACGCCTGGCTAATTTTTGTATTTTTAGTAGAGACCGGGTTTTGCCATGTTGGCCAGACTGGTCTCCAACTCCTGCCCTCAGGTCATCTGCCACTCAGGAGGCTAGGTAGGAGGATCCCTTGAGCCCAAGGGGTAGGAGGGTCCCTTGAACCCAAGAGATCCAGGATGCAGTGAGCTATGTTCGCATTACTGCACACCTGCCTGGACAACAGAATGAGACCATGTCTCAAAAACAAACAAACCAATACAAACAACAACAACCTTTCCTTTGGCAAATTGCCTTTGGAAGGCCCTCATATTTTTATTTTGACAGGAAAAAGCAATATATAGAAAGTGCGTAGCTTAGCACTTTGTACATTACAGCTCCCCATCATAGTTTGCCCTTGTCATTTGATAAGTTTTGGACTTGACTGCAGGCTTTCCTTAAACTGAACTCCCAGAAGTGGGGTTACTGGGTCCAAGGGGATGCCTATGTCCCAAGCTCTCACTTCCCATAAAGAAGAATTCAGAATTTGGCCAGGAGTGGTGGCTCACACCTGTAATCCCAGCACTTTGGGAGGCTGAGGTGGGTGGATCACCTGAGGTCAGGACTTCGAGACCAGCCTGGCCAAAATGGTGAAACCCTGTCTCTACTAAAAATACAAAAATTAGATGGGCGTGGTGGTGGGCACCTGTAATCTCAGCTATTGGAAGGCTGAGGCAGAAGAATTGCTTGAACCCGGGAGGCGGAGGTCACAGTGAGCCGAGATTGCACCATTGCACTCCAGCCTGGATGACAGAACAAGACTCTGTCTCAAAAAGAAAAAAAAAAGAATTCAGAATTCACCTGTCGCCTGCTGCTGCAGTGAACAGTGAGTGGCACTCCTCTCTCACACCTATCACGGGTATTCTTCTTTTCCTTCCAGATCCTTCCCTGGTGCCAGTTCCAGGAGGACCTGGTTCTTAGGCAGCATCTTTGTCTCTGTTTTGTAAGACACACAGAGTATCCTTAACCCAGATATTTCCCTGGGTCCATGGTCAATCAACACCACCTTTCAGTCTCCAGCCTCTTAACCAGCCCAGGGCTGAGTGTTGTTCATAGTATTAATATGTTTCTGTCTGGGCTCAGTGGCTCATGCCTATAATCCCGGCACTATGGGATGTGGGTGGCAAGCCACCCAGGCGCTGAGGCAAGAGACCGAGGACACGAGCTATTCCAGTATAATAAAATATAAAACAAGGATAGTTATACCAGATATAGATCTTATGTAGATCTATAAGGATAGTTATATCAGATATAGATCTTATATAGATATATAGATAGTTATACCAGATATATATTCATTAATGATATTAATGAATATCATTAATCATTAGTTTGTAGCAATTACTCTTTATTCCAATATTATAATAATCCTTGCTCTATAATCATAACCTAGGAAAAACCAGGCCATACAGAGATAGGAGCTGAGGGGACATAGTGAGGTGTGACCAGAAGACAAGAGTGCCTTCTGTTATGCCCAGACAGGGCCACCAGAAGGGCTCCTTGGTCTAGCAGTGACGCCAGCATCTGGGAAGACGCCCGTTGCCAGGCAGACCGTGGTCTAGCGGTAGCAAAAGGTGTCAAGGAACAACACCCGCTACTTAGCAGACCGGGAAAGGGAGTCACCTTTTCCCCGGGGGAGTTTAGAGAAGACTCTGCTCCTCCACCTCTTGTGGAGGGCCTGACACCAGTCAGGCTTTCCCGCAGTTATCCAGAGGCCTAACCGTCTCCCTGTGATGCTGTGCTTCAGTGGTCACACTCTTAGTCCACCTTCATGTTCCATCCTGTACACCTGGCTCTGCCTTCTAGATAGCAGTAGTAAATTGGTGAAAGTACTAAAAGTCTCTAATATGCAGAAATAATGGCATAAGCTGTCTTTCTCTTTGGCTTCTCTCTCTCTCTTTCTCAGGTGCCAGGCAGGGAAGGGCCCCCTGTCCAGTGGACACGTGACCCACATGACCTTACCTATCATTGGAGATGACTCACATTCTTTACCCTGCCCCTTTTGCTTTGTATCCAATAAATAACAGCACAGCCAGACATTCGGGGCCACTACCGGTCTCCGCGCATTGGTGGTAGTGGTCCCCTGGGCCCAGCTGTCTTTTCTTTTATCTCTTTGTCTTGTGTCTTTATTTCTACACTCTCTCATCGCCACACATGAGGAGAGACCCACCGACCCTGTGGGGCTGGACCCTACAATGGGAGGCCGAGGCAGCCGGATCACTTGAGGTCACAAGTTCAAGACCAGCCTGGCCAACATAGTAAAACCCCGTCTCTACTAGAAATACAAAAATGAGACCGGTGTGGTGGCGCGTGTTTATATAATCCCAGCTACTCAGGAGGCTGAGGCAAGAGAATTGCTTGAACCTGGGAGGTGGAGGCTACAGTGAGCTGAGATCATGCCACTGCACTCCAGCCTGGGCAAGAAAGTGAGACTCCGTTTCAAAACAAAGAAACAAACACAGTATTAATATGTTCCCCTTGATCAGTGGGGTGGTTCACCCTTGTAATCCCAGCACTTTGGGAGGCAGAGGCTGGCAGATCGCTTGAGTCCAGGAGTTCGAGACCAGCCTGGGTGACCTAGCAAAACCCTGTCTGTACTAAAAATACAAAAATTAACTGGGCGTGGTGGTGCGAGCCTGTAATCCCAGTGGAGGCTGAGACAGGAGAATCCTTTTGTAATGCCTAACCTTGTGTTTTTACTAACCCTATTTTAACCTTGTTTTTACTAACCCTATTTTTTTTTTTTTTTTTTTTTGAGACGGAGTCTCGCTCTGTCGCCCAGGCTGGAGTGCAGTGGCGCAATCTCGGCTCACTGCAAGCTCCGCCTCCCGGGGTTCACGCCATTCTCCTGCCTCAGCCTCTCCGAGTAGCTGGGACTACAGGCGCCCGCCACCACGCCCGGCTAATTTTTTTTGTATTTTTAATAGAGACGGGGTTTCACCGTGGTCTCGATCTCTTGACCTCATGATCCACCCGCCTCGGCCTCCCAAAGTGCTGTACTAACCCTATTTTTAAAATTTCCCTTTTTGTCTCCTTAATTACCTAGCCTTGTTTCCCATATGAATAGACTCTCCCTTAGCTGGGAAAGCCGGAGGAACTCCATCTGGCCCCTTGATTTACAAGACATTAAGGGCTCCTTACCCAACCCCCTTCCTCAAGGAGTTAACCTGTGTAAGCAGATCCTCAGCATTTCCAAGGAGCCCAATTAACTGCTAAGGTACTGGAACAAACGATGTATGAAGTTCCCAGGATTTTGCTCAAAAAGATAACAACATAAAGCCTTGAGTCCGTGTCCAGCATAGCATCCATATCTAACTCTTATGAAGGATTTAGAGCCCGGCACCTGGTTCCGTTGCTTTTTTTGTAAGCATTTGTCTTTAAATTGTTTATTTCTCTGTAACCATTTGTTTTTTGATTCTTGCATGTTTTTACTTCTGTAGAATTATTGCATTTGAGCTCCCATCCCCTTCCTAAACCAAGGTATAAAAGTAAATCAAGCCTCTTCCTCGGGGCTGAGAGAATTTTGGAGCGTCAAGTCCTCTCTTGGCCGCCAGCTTAAGTAAAGGACTCTTTTTTTTTTTTTTTTTTTGAGACAGAGTCTCGCTCTGTCGCCCAGGCTGGAGTGCAGTGGCGCAATCTCGGCTCACTGCAAGCTCTGCCTCCCAGGTTCACGCCATTCTCCTGCCTCAGCCTCCCTAGTAGCTGAGACTACAGATGCCCGCCAGCACGCCCGGCTAATTTTTTTTGTATTTTTAGTAGAGACGGGGTTTCACTGTGTTAGCCAGGATGGTCTCGATCTCCTGACCTCGTGATCCTCCCGCCTCTGCCTCCCAAAGTGCTGGGATTACAGGCGTGAGCCACTGCGCCCGGCCTTAAATAAAGGACTCTTAATTTGTCTCGAAGTGTGGCGTTTTCTCTAACTCGCTTGGGTATAACACTTTCAGCCTGGAAGGTAGACGTTGCAGTGAGCCGAGGTCACACCATTGCACTCCAGCCTAGGCAACAAGAGTGAAACTCCATTTCAAAAAACAAAAACAAAATGAAACAAAAGAACCCTCACAATCTTCCTGCACCCAACTGATGAAATCACCATTGCAAAAGTTATATCAGTGAGAACATTAGAACAGTAAGCTAAGCTAACCCAAACCCCACCTTACTTTCCCCTTAATTATTCCTGGGCTACGGGGTCAAGTTAACTTTGGAAGACATTTAGGCTATGGTTTAAATAATAGGCCTTGCCAAAAACTCAACCACTTATTTTTTTGAGACAGAGTCTTGCTCTGTTGCCCAGGCCGGAGTGCAGTGGTGTGATCTGGGCTCACTGCAATCTCTTCCTCTGGGTTCAAGCGATTCTCCTGCCTCAACCTCCTGAGTAGCTGGGATTACAGGTGCATGCCACCACGCCTGGCTAATTTTTGTATTTTTAGTAGAGACAGGGTTTCACCATGTTGGTCAGGCTGGTCTTGAACTCCTGACCTTGTGATCCACCCACCTCGGCCTCCCAAAGTGCTGGGATTACAGGCTTGAGCCACCGTGCCCAGTCTGCTTTTTTTTTTTTTTTTTTTCTCTTGAGACAGAGTCTCATTCTGTCATCCAGGCTGGAGTGCAGAGGCACCATTTCTGCTCACTGAAACCTCCACTTCTGGGGCTCAAGCAATTCTCCTCTCTCAGCCTCGGGAGTAGCTGGGATTACAGGCACCTGCCACCAAGCCCGGCTAATTGTTTTGTATTTTTAGTAGAGACGGGGTTTCACCATGTTGGCCAGGCTGGTCTCCAACTACTGACCTCAAGTGATCCGTCCACCTTGGCCTCCCAAAGTGCTGGGGTGACACTGTGCCTGGTCTCAACCACCCTTTTTTTTTCCTTGAGATGGAGTCTTGCTCTGTCTCCCAGGCTGGAGTGCAGTGGTGTGATCTCGGCTCACTGCAACCTCCGCCTCCTGGGTTCAAGCAATTCTCCTGCCTCAGTGTCCGGAGTAGCTGAGACGACAGGTGTGCACCACCACCCCCTGCTAATGTTTTGTATTTTTAGTAGAGATGGGGTTTCACCATGTTGGCCAGGCTGGTTTCGAACTCCTGACCACCACCCGCCTTGGCCTCCCAAAGTGCTGGGATTACAGGAGTGAGCCATCACTCCTGGCATAGAAACAGTTTTTCTCATCCATTGTCCTCCTCCTCTTCTTTCTTCATCTTCCTCTTCCACTTTTTTCCAGGCAACTTTAGCAAGACCCTTTGCACCGTCAAACTTTCCTTTCAACTTACAGTCAGCAACCTCTTTCTCATATTTCTTCTTCAGCTTTGCCGCCTTAGCGACGTCAGCCTGCTTTTCACTGTCACTTCAGCTATTCCACATCTCACCCAGCTTTTTTTTTTTTTGCCACATCTCCAATAGAGATGCCAGGATTTGCGGATTTGATCTTGGGGTGGAATTCTGAACAGAACATGAAGAATCCAGACAGTTGGCTGGGTGTGATGGCTCACGCTTGTAATCCCAGCACTTTGGGAAGCCAAGGCAGGTGGATCACCTGAGGTCAGGAGTTTGAGGCCAGCTTGGCC
>NW_026652287.1:53003364-53007823 GCF_009828535.3 Hylobates moloch | reverse complement strand
AAGGAAGGGAAGGGGAGAGAAGGGGAAGGAAGGGAAGGGGAGAGAAGGGAAAGGAAAGAAAGGAGAGGAAGGGGGAGAGAAGGGAAAGGGAAGGGGAAGGAAGAGAAGGGGAGGGAAGGGAAAGGGAAGGAAGGGCAGAAGGGGGAGGGAAGGGAAAGGGAAGGAAGGGGAGGGAAGGGAAAGGGAGGGAAGGGGAGGAGAAGAAAGGAAAAGAAAACAAATCCCATCTCCTCACTCTCTGTCCCGATGAGGTGGAAACAAAATTCTGTATTCTCAGAGCTTGACTGGCTCTGATTCAACACCACCCATTTTACACATGTGGGAGAGGCACAGAGAAGGAAAAGGACTTCCTTTCTTTACTCCAGGACATTCAGAAAGTTCAGTTTCTTAATGTCTAGGCCCACGTTTTCTCCAATATATCTTGGCCCTTCTCTCTTTGCAGTGATATTTTAATCAAACTCCACCAGGCAGAGAGCCTTGGGATGTGTTTGCCCAATTCATTGGCAAATATATATTTTTTTTCTTTAGGACATCAGCCCTTGCTTTTCTACACCGGTTGAACTCAGAGATGTCAAAAACATAATCCTCATTCTCAGCCAATATAATTTCTTTCTTTCTTTTCTTTTCTTTCTTTCTTTTTTTTTTTTTTTTTTTTTTTGTTGAGACAGAGTCTCCCTCTCTCACCCAGGTTGGAGTGCAGTGGTGTGATCTCAGCTCACTGCAACCTCCACCTCCTGGGCTCAAGTCATTCTCTTGCCTCAGCCTCCCAAGTAGCTGGGATTACAGGTATGCTTCACTACGCCTGGCTAATTTTTATATTTTTAGTAGAGACTGGGTTTCTCCATGTTGGACAGGCTGGTCTTGAACTCCTGATCTCAAGTGATCTGCCCACCTTGGCCTCCCAAAGTGTTGGGATTGTAGGCATGAGCCACCGTGCCCGGCCATGGCCAATGTAATTTTGTTTCTGAGTTTTCTTCAACTAAGGCAGGGTTTCTCAGCCATGGCATTGCTGATTTCTGGGGCGGAATCTTTCTCTGGGATGGAGTTGTTATGCATTGTTGGGTGTTGAGCAGCATCCCTGGCCTGCACCCACCAGATGGCAGTAGTGTCCTTGAGCATCCTTGTCCCATTGTGGCACCTCAAGATGTCTCCAGACACCGATATGTGTCCCCTGGGTGAGCACTGCTGGTCTAGACAGACACTTATGACCACACTATGATGCAGTCCCTTTCCCTACCTAAGAGCGAAGTGAATGTCACAGGCCAGAGTGTGAATCTGTGCATCTGAGTCTGTGAATCTAATCCTTGCTGTGTAGCTTTGGGCAGGGGACCAAATCTCTCCATGCCTCAGTTGTCTTATCTGTGAGGTGGGGGACTCATTAGAGGACCCCATAGCTGAATACTTGGACACAGGAACTGAGATCATTGCTGTTGCCTCTGTGTGGCTGCAGGCATCACTGCCATGGCATGGGGTGTGGAGGAGAAGCTGCTGGTGATTGGCACCCAGGATGGCATCATGGCTGTGTGGGACATGGAAGAGCAGCATGTGATCCACATGCTAACTGGACACACAGGTGAGACTTGGGAAGTAGGGTTTGTGGTCAGCTTCCATAGTGAACAGTCGGTTCTCAGAGCCCCTTCCCCACAGATTCACTTCTCTGTGTTGAAACCCTGGCCTTTGTTCCTGAATCACTTAGCTATAGTTGCATAACGAACCATCCCCAAACACAGTAGTTTCAAACAAGCCATTTCTTTTTCTTTTTAAATGTGGGATCTCACTGTATTGCCCAGGCTGGAGTGCAGTGGTGTGTTTATAACTCACTGCAGCCTCAAATCCTGGGCCCAAGTGATCCTCCTGCCTCAGCCTCCTGAGTAGCTGGGACTACAAGCACATACCATTATACTCAGCTAGTTTTTTAATGTTTTTAGAAATGGGGTCTTGCTATGTTGCCCAGGCTGGTCCAAAACTCTTGGGCTCAAGTGATCCTCCCTCCTTAGCTTACCAAGTAGCTGGGATTACAAATTTGAGCCACAAACAAGCTATATCTTTAGCTCACTTCCTGTGCATTGGCAATGCAGGCTGGACTCAGCTGGGCGGTTTTCTGCTCTCAGCTGGGCTTGCTCATGTATCTGCAGTCAGTGGATCATCTAGGAGCTGGCTGAATCTGAATGTTTTCAAATGAGGCAACTCAACTTTGCTCCATGTGGTCTCTCATCATTCGGCATCCTTCAGGTCTCTCATCCCCAGCAAAGGCAGGGTTTCTTTCTTTTCTTTTTCTTTTTTTGAGACTGAGTCTTGCTCTGTCGCCCAGGCTAGAGTGCAGTGGTGCGATCTCGGCTCACTGCAAGCTCCGCCTCCCAGGTTCACACCATTCTCCTGCCTCAACCTTCCAAGTAGCTGGGACTGCAGGCCCCCGCCACCATGCCTGGCTAATTTTTTGTATTTTTTAGTAGAGATGGGGTTTCACCATGTTAGCCAGGATGGTCTCGATCTCCTGACCTTGGGATCCACCCACCTCGTCCTCCCAAAGTGCTGGGATTACAGGCGTGAGCCATGGTGCCCAGACAAAGGCAGGGTTTCAAGAAAACAAGTAGGCACTCACAGAATCTCTTAAGCCTGGACTTGGAGTTGGCACCTGGTCACATTCACATTTTCTTGACCAAAGGAGTTCACAAGAGCAGTCCAGTAGGGAAATAGGCTAAATAGGCTTTCTGCCTTCTTTTCCCCTTCCCTTCCCTTCCCTTCTTTTTCCTTTTCCTTTTCTATTTTTCTTTCTTTTTTCTGAAAGGGTCTTGCTCTGTTGCCCAAGCTGGAGTGCAGTGGCACAATCTCAGCTCACTGCACCCTCAGCCTCCTGGGCTCAAGCAATCCTCCCACCTCAGCCTCCTGAGTAGTTGGGACTACAGACACACACCACCACACCTGGCTAATTTTTGTATTTTTTGGTAGAGATAGGATCTCACTATGTTGTTCAGGCTGGTCTCAAGCTCCTGAGCTCAAGCAATCCTCTCGCCTTGTCCTCCCAAAGTGCTGAGATTACAGGTGTGAGCCACCACACCCGGCCTAGGCTTCATTTTTTGATGAGAGGAGCTGCAAAGTCATATTGCCAAGGGTGTGGATCAGGAAGGGTAAAGAATTGTGGTCCTTTTTGCATTTGTCGACCTCAGATCCTAAGTAAGGTTGTTTATTTCTACATAGTCCCTTAACAGATATGGCTTATTTCTATAATCAATTGTTGAGTGTCTGCTGTGTACCAGGCCCTGTTCTAGATGCTGAAGAGAGATAGACCAAGGTCAGGACTAGGATGGAAAACTATTCATTCTTGAAGACTAATCTCAAGGGTCCTCCCTTTGGGAGAGATGATTCCCACAGTAGAGTTCATAATTAGCTCCCTCGTACTCTCCTGCAGCTTGATATACGTAAGACCACATTGGTTAAGACTACAGTTGGCTGGGCATGGTGGCTTATCCCAGGACTTTAGGAGGCTGAGGCAGGCAGATCATTTAAGCTCAGGATTTTGAGACCAGCTTGGGCAACATGGTGAACCCACATCTCTACAAAAAATGCAAAAATTAGCCAGGCATGGTGGTGCACACCTGTGGTCCCAGCTACTTGGGAGGCTGGGGCATGAGAATCGCTTGAGCCCAGGAGGTTGGGGCTATAGTGAGCTGTGATTACACCACTGTACTACAGCCTGTGCAATACAGCGAGACCCTATCTCAAAAAAAAAAAAAAAAAAAAAAGCAAGACTACGTTTATTTGTTGACCTGAGATCTTATTACTTTGTTTGAGGGCAAGGGTTATGTTTTATTCAACATACTCCATGCTTAGCTGTTGAATAAATAAGTTAAAATATCCCATGTGTTTAAAAAATACATTTAACAGAATCAAGCCATAGAAAATTAGCTTTAGAAAGAATCTAATTTAGGCCAGCTGCGGTGGCTCAAGCCTGTAATCTCAGCACTTTGGGAGGCCTAGGCTGGTGGATCGCAAGGTCAGGAGATCGAGACCATCCTGGCTAATGGTGAAACCCCGTCTCTACGGAAAATTACAAAAAAAAAATTAGCTGGGTATGGTGGTGGGCGCCTGTAGTCCCAGCTATGTGGGAGGCTGAGGCAGGAGAATGGCATTAACCCGGGAGGTGGAGCTTGCAGTGAGCTGAGATTGTGCCACTGCACTCCAGCCTGGGCGACAGAGCGAGACTCTATCTCAAAAAAAAAAAAGAAAGAAAAAAATCTAATCTAACCCTCTTATCTAATTAAGAAAACAGGCTGGGCATTTTATCTAATTAAGAAAACAGGACTCACACCTGTAATCCCAGCACTTTGGAAGATGGGAGGATCACTTGAGGCCCAGAATTCAAGACCAGCCTGTGCAACATAGCAAGACCTCATCTCTAAAAAAAAAAGTGTTTCAAATTAGGCAGGTGTGGTGGTGTGCACCTGAAGTCCCAGCTACG
>NW_026652287.1:52997567-53003264 GCF_009828535.3 Hylobates moloch | reverse complement strand
TTTTAAAAATTTAAAGGGGTGCCCTAAAAAGCTCAATTGACAAGATACATAATATTATAACACAATCTTTTGAAAAATCAAAAGTATTGTTGGCCCTCCATATCTGTGGGTTTTGCATCTATAGATTCAACCGACTGTAGATTGAAAATATTTGGAAAAGCTGGGTGTGGTGGTGTGTGCCTGTAGTCCCAGCTACTTGGGAGGCTGAGACAGGAGGATGCTTGGAGCCCAGGAGTTTGAGTTTAGCCTGGACAACAGAGTGAGATCCTGTCTTTTGGTTGTTGTTGGATGTGTTTCTTTTTCTTTCCTTCTCTCTTTCTCTCTTCCTTCCTTCCTTCCTTCTCTTCCTTCCTTTCCTTCCCTTCCTTCCCTTCTCTGCCTTCCTCCCTTCCCCTTCCTTCCTTCCTTCTCTCTTTCTTTCCTTCTTTCTTTCTTTCTTCTTTCTTTCTCCTTCTTTCTTTCTTTCTCTCTTTCTTTCACTTTCTTTCTTTTCTTTCCTTTCTTTCTTTCTCTTTCTTTCTGTCTTTCACTTTCTTTCTCTTTCTTTCTTTTTCTCCTTCCTTCCTCCCTCTTTTTTTTCCTCAAGATCTCATTCTGTCATCCAGACTGTAGTACAATGGTGCAATCATGGTTCTCTACAATCTTGACATCCCAGGCTCAAGCAATCCTCCCACCTCAGCCTCCTGAAGAGCTAGGACCACAGGTGCATGCCACCATGCCCAGCTAATTTTTTAAACATTTTTTGTAGAGACTGGGTCTCACCATGTTTCCCAGGCTGGTCTTGAATTCCTGGCATCAAGCCATCCTCCCACCTAAGCCTCCTGAGCTGCTGGGATTACAGGCATAAGTCACTGTACCTGTCTCTTAAAAATAAATTTTAAGGCTGGGCACGGTGGCTCATGCCTGTAATCCTAGCACTTTGGGAGGCCGAGGTGGGCGGATCACCTGAGATCAGGAGTTTGAGGCCAGCCTGGCTAACATGGCGAAACCCTGTCTCTACTAAAAATACAAAATTAGCCGGGCGTGGTGATGTACACCTGTAATCCCAGCTACTTGGGAGGCTGAGGCAGGAGAATCACTTGAACCCAGGAGGTGGAGGTTGCAGTGAGCTGAGATCTCGCCACTGCACTCCAGCCTGGGCAAAAAGAGCAAAACTCCATCTCAAAAAATAAAAAATACTAAAATAATAATTAAATAAAATAATAAAATAAATAAATATAAATAAATTTTAAGACCCTGTCTCTTAAAATAAATAAATAAAATTTTTACAAAGGAAAATATTTGGGAAAAAAATAGTTAACTGCATCTGGACAAAACATGCACAGATCTTTATTGTCATTGTCCCCCAAACAATGCAGTATGACAACTATTTATAGAGCATGTATGCCATATTAGGTATTGTAAGTAACCTAGAGATGATTTAAAATATACAGGAGTAGCCCGGCGCGGTGGGTCATGCCTGTAATCCCAACACTTTGGGAGGCCGAGGTGGGCGGATCACCTGAGATCAGGAGTTCGAGACCAGCCTGGCCAACATGGCGAAACCCCGTCTCTACTAAAAGTACAAAAATTAGCTGGGCATGGTGGTGCGCACCTGTAGTCCTAGCTACTCGGGAGACTGAGGCAGGAAGATTGCTTGAACCTGGGAGGCAGAGGGTTGCTATAAGCTGAGATCACGCTACTGCACTGCAGCCTTGGTGACAGTGAGACTCTGTCTCAAAAAGAAAAAAAAAAAAGAAAAATTAAGTGTACGGGAGCACCTGTAGTCCCAGGCTGAGGCTGAGGCAGGAGGATCGCTTGAGCCTGGGAGATTGAGGCTACAGTGGGCTGTGATTGCATTACTATGCTCCAGGTGGTGTAACACAGCCAGACCCCTATCTCTAAAAATAATAATAATGGTAACAATAATAATAAAGTATACAGGAGGATATGTATAGGCTATATGCAAATACTACACTATTTCATATAAGGCACTGGAGCATCTGTGGATTTTGGTATCTGCAGGGGTGAAGGAAGGGCAGGGGAGAGGAAAGAGCCTCCCAGGTACAGGAAGCAGCAAGCGCAAAGGCCCTGAGAGGGGAATGAGGTTGGCGGGTCTACACAACGGCAAGGAAATCATGAGGCTGCAGCTCCAGAGACTGTGTCAAATAAAAAGGAGCAGTTGGCTGGGCACGGTGGCTCACGCCTGTAATCCCAGCACTTTGGGAGGCTGAGGTGGGCAGATCACGAGGTCAAGAGATTGAGACCATCCTGGCCAACATGGTGAAACCCTGTCTCTACTAAAAATACAAAAATTAGCCAGGCGCAATGGCACGTGCCTGTAGTCCCAGCTACTCGAGAGGCTGAGGCAAGAGAATCGCTTGAACCCGGGGGGCAGAGGTTGCAGTGAGCCGAGATCGCGCCACTGCACTCCAGCCTGGGTGATGACAGAGCAAGACTCCATCTCAAAACAAAAAACAAAAACAAAAAAACACAACAACAACAAAAAACAGCAGTCACCAGGGGCCACATGGCATGTGACTCCCATGGATATGAAATGTCCAGAACAGACTAATCTACAGAGACAGGAGAGACAGGAGGCAGATTAGTGGTGGCCAGGGTTTAGGGGAGGGGAGTGAGGAGTGACTGCTGATGGGGACAGGGTCTCCTTCTGGGGGGCTGCGAACGTTCTGGAACTAGACAGAGTGATGATTGCACAACACTGTGAATGTGCTAAATGCCACTGGATTGTTTGCTTTAAAATTATTAACGTGATAGGCCAGGCGCAGTGGCTCACGCATGTAATCCCAGCAGTTTGGGAGGTTGAGGCGGGCGCATCATTTGAGGTCAGAAGTTCGAGACCAGCCTGGACAACATGGTGAAACCGCATCTCTACTAAACATACAAAATTAGTTGGACGCAGTGGCGCATGTCTGTAATCCCAGCTACTCAGGAGGCTGAGGCAGGATAATCGCTTGAACCCTGGAGCGGGAGGTTGCAGTGAGTCAAGATTGCGTCACTGCACTCCAGCCTGGGAGACAGAGTGAGACTCTGTCTCAAAAATAAATAAATAAATAAATAAACAAAATTTAAAAAATTAACGTGATAAAGAAAAAAAGAGGATGACTGTTTTTTGAGATTATGAAAATGTTTACCATGTTTTTATATATATATATATATACACACACACATATATTTATCTATATTTTTTGTTAGTATTTTTTTATGTATTAAAAATAATATAGTATATACATACATAAAAGTATAGATATATACATATATACAAAACAAATATATACATAAATATATAAATAATACTATATATTTTTTATCAATGTTTTGCCATAAACATTCTTTTGTGTCCATTGACTCTTTTTTTTTAATTTTTTTGTTTTTGAGATAGAGTCTCACTCTGTCACCCAGGCTGGAGTGCAATGGCATGATCTTGGCTCCCTGCAACCTCCGTCTCCCAGGTTCAAGCAATCTTCCTGCCTCAGCCTCCCAAGTAGCTGAGATTATAGGCGCCTGCCACCACACCCGGCTAATTTTTGTATTTTTAGTAGAAACAAGGTTTTGCCATGTTGGCTAGGCTAGTCTCGAACCCCTGACCTCAACTGATTCACCTACCTTGGCCTTTCGAAGTGCTGGGATTACAGGCATGAGCCACCATGCCAGCCTATTTTTATTATTTTTACTTTTTTTTTAGAGACAGGGTCTCGCTATGTTGCCCGGCTTGTCACGGACTCCTGGGCTCAAGTGACCCTCCCACTTCGGCCTCCCAAAGTGCTGGGATTACAGGTGTGAGCCACCTGGCCCAGTCAGATCCTTGTTCTGTTATTGTATTTTATTTCATTTATAATTTCCACCATTAATTTCACAGGGTACATGTGCATGTCTGCTACGTGGGTATATTGAGTGATGCTGAGGTGTGGGGTACGAATGACCCCATCAGCCAGGTAGTGAGCATGGTACCCAAGAGGAATTTTTTTAGCCCTTGACCCCCATCCTCCTTCCCCATTCCAGTAGTCCCCAGTATCTGTTGTTCCCATCTTTATGTTGGGGACTTTTTTTTTTTTTTTTTTTGAGACAGAGTCTCAATCTGTTGCCCAGGCTGGAGTGTAGTGGTCCAGTCTCGGCTCACTGCAACCTCTGCCTCCTGGGTTCGAGCGAGTTTCCTGCCTCAGCTTCCCGAGGAGCTGGGATTACACGTGCGCACCACCACACCCAGCTAATTTTTGTATTTTTAGTAGAGACGGGGTTTTGCCATGTTGGCCAGGCTGGTCTCGATTCGAACTCTTGAGCTCAGGTGATCTGCCCACCTCAGCCTCCCAACGTGCTGGGATTACAGGCATGAGCCACCCTGCTTGCCTGGGACCACTTTTATAAGGAGGGTAATCCCATTCCCCAGGGTGCCATCCTCATGACCTAATCACAGCCTGATGAACTTTTTGTTTATTAAGGAGAATCTCCATTTGTCTGTTATATGTTGCAAATATTTCCTCTGCATCTCTCATGATATGCCTTTCAAATGCAGTTTATCCTCCTGAAGTTTTACATTTCTACATAATCCAGTTGGTCAATTTTTCCCCTTTATGCCTTCCAAATGGTATGTTTTGCTTAGCAAATAGTTCTCTAAGATTATTTTATTTATTGATTTATTGATTTATTTTGAGAGAAGGTCTTGCTGTGTTGCTGAGGCTGGAGTGCAGAGGAGTGATCATAGCTCACTCCAGCCTCAACCTCCTGTGCTCAAATGATCCTCCCACCTCAGCCTTCTGAGTAGCTGGGACCACAGGTGCATGCCGTCTCACCTGGCTAATTATTTTTTACAAGATTATAAAAATGATAAGAGAAATCCTATAATTTTTCTAGAAGTTTCCCCTTTATTATGTGGTTATTAATTTTAGACACTCCTAGATGCTGAATCTTCATAAAACTCAATTATCTGTTTAGTACAAATTCAACATCTGGGGCAACTGATGGACTCCCAACCAGTTGTGGCCCTCTGAATTTTGCTTTGCCACATTTTATTATTTTCCATTTGGACGGGTTCTATCAATTTAACCAACAGAGAGAGGCTCTCAAAACAAAACAAAACAAAAAGAGGCTGGGCACAGTGGTTCACGCCTGTAATCCCAGCACTTTGGAAGGCCGAGGCGGGTGGATCACCTGAGGTCAGGAGTTCGAGACCAGCCTGGCCAACGTGGTGAAACCCCATCTCTACTAAAAATACAAAAATTAGCCAGGTGTGGTGGCACATGCCTGTAATCCCAGCTACTCAGGAGGCTGAGGCATGAGAATTGCTTGAACCCATGAGACAGAGGTTGCAGTGAGCCAAGATTATGCCACTGAACTCCAGCCTGGGTGACAGAGCAAGACTCTGTCTCAAAATCATCATCATCATCATGATCATCATCATCACCATCATCATAGGCCAGGTGCAGCGGCTCACGCCTGTAATCCCAGCACTTTGGGAGTCCGAGGTGCGTAGATCACCTGAGGTCAGGAGTTCAAGACCAGCCTGGCCAACATGATGAAACCCTGTCTCTACTAAAAATACAAAAAATTTGCCAAGTGTGGTGGTGGGCACCTGTAATCCCAGCTACTCGAGAGGCTGAAGCAGGAGAATTGCTTGAACCCAGGCTGGAGTGCAGTGGCGTGACCCTGGCTTACTGCAACCTCCACTTCCTGGGTTCAAGCAATTCTCCTGCTTCAGCC
>NW_026652287.1:52993868-52997467 GCF_009828535.3 Hylobates moloch | reverse complement strand
AGAGGCCGGGCGCAGGGCCTCATACCTGTAATCCCAGCACTTTGGGAGGCCGAGGTGGGCGTATCACCTGAGGTCAGGAGTTCAAGATCAGCCTGGCCAAAATGGTGAAACCCTGACTCTACTCAAAATACAAAAATTAGCCAGGCGTGGTGGCAGGCTCTTGTAATCCCAGCTACTTGGGAGGCTGAGGCAGGAGAATTGCTTGAACCCGGGAGGCGGAGGTTGCAATGAGCTGAGATCGTGCCGTTGCACTCCAACCTGGGCAACAGAGTGAGACGCTGTCTCAGAAAACAAAAAGCAAAATGCCAGGAGGCACTGGAGATGGCAGAGGGGAGGGAGGCAGAGGAAATGGTGTGTGGAAAGGCCCTGGGGTGGCACGGTCTTGCTTGTTTATGGACAGTGAGGCTGTCATTGCTCTCTGTGGACATTTCTCTCCTTTGAGTAATGCCAGGGTTGGGCTAGATGGTCATTCTCACCATGGAGCTACTCTGCCCCTGAGGACGCTTGGCAACACCTGGAAATGTGTTTGGTTGTCATAACTCGGGGAGAGGGGGTGTTGCTGGCATCTAGAAGGTGGAGGCCAGAGATGCTGACACCCTAGAATGCACAGTACGCCCCCACAGCAAAGAATGAGCCAGCCTCAGATGTCAGCAGTGCTGAAGCTGAGAAACGCTGTGATCAAGCCCCCGTTTCCAACCTGTTGACCCAGGTCCACAGGTTCTTCTAGGTGTTTATTTTATTTTTGTTGTTGTTGTTGAGACGGAGTTTCCCTCTGTTGCCCAGGCTGGAGTGCAATGGCACGATCTCAGCTCACCGCAACCTCTGCCTCCTGGGTTCAAGTGATTCTCCTGCCTCAGCCTCCTGAGTAGCTGGAATTACGGCCATGTGCCACCATGCCCAGCTAATTTTGTATTTTTAGTAGAGACGGGGGTTTCTCCAGGTTGGTCAGGCTGGTCTCGAACTCCCAACCTCAGGCGATCCGCCTGCCTTGGCCTCCCAAAGTGCTGAGATCACAGTCATGAACCAATGTGCCCGGCCCAGGTGTTTATTTTTTAAAAGCCGTAGTTTGGCATGGTAGCTCATGCCTGTAATCTCAGTACTTTGGGAGGCTGAGGTGAGAAGATTGCTTGAGGCCAGGAGCTCAAGGCCAGCCTGGGCAACATAGCAAGACCCCATCTCCCCAAAACGTGTAAAAATTAGCCATGTATGGTAGTGTGTGCCTGTGGTCCCAGCTACTTGGGAGGCTGAGGTGAGAGGATCACTTGAGCCTGGGAGTTCAGGGCTGCAGTAAGCTATGATCGTGCTACTGTACTCCAGCCTGGGCAACAGAATGAGACTGTGACTCAAGATGGATCAAAAAGCCCAGGGCCAAGCACCATGCTTCATTGGTGTCTGGGTTGTGGTTTAGGGCTGATGCTGACCTGCTTGGCCCAGTAGGTGGCGCCAGTGACCCATGCTAGCCGCAGCTCCTGGTTTCCACACCCTGGGTAGCTGAGACACCGGCCCTGTAGGCAACCCCCCAGATTAGGGGCTACTATCCTGACAACATGCCCAGTTCTTGGGGGGAATCTGGACATTTCCACCTGTTTTGCCCGTCATCTTTTTTTTTTTTTTTTTTTAAGACGGTCTTGCTCTGTCTCCCAGACTGGAGTGCAGTGGCACGATCACAGCTCAATGCAGTCTTGACCTCCCGAACTCAAGCAAGCCTCCTGCCTCAGCCTCCCAAGTAGCTGGGACTATACGCTTGCACCACCACGCCCAGCTATTGTTTGTATTTTGTGTAGGGGGTGGGGGTCATCTCACTGTGTTGCCCAAGTTGGTCTCAAACTCCTGGGCTCAAGCAATCCTCCCACCTCAGCCTCCCAAAGTGCTGGGGTTACATGCATGAGCCACTTCGCCTGGCCTCCCATTGTCTTTCTGTGAAGGGGTAGAGCCTGCCTTGTTTTTAGCACACATTCAATGTCCCTGGCTTCCTTCCAGCCCCACCTCTACCCACCCTGCTGCACTGGGTCCATGGAGATATTTATAGTTTGGGGATTGGGGGATCATCAAAATTTTGACACTATAGGAAAGTTGAAAACTCAAAAGGGAAAACAATGTCTGTCAAAGATCCAGTATCCATCCGGGTGCAGTGGCTTATGCCTGTCATCCCAGGACTTTGGGAGGCTGAGGCAGGCGGATCACCTGAGGTCAGGAGTTCAAGACCATCCTGGCCAACATGGTGAAACCCCATCTCTACTAAAAATAAAAAAGTTAGTTGGGCGTGGTGGTACGCACCTGTAGTCCCAGCAACTCGGGAGGCTGAGGCACAAGAATCACTTGTACCTGGGAGATGGAGGTTGCAGTGAGCCGGGATCGCGCCACTGCACTCCAGCCTGGGCGACAAAGCAAGAGTCCATCTCAAAAAAATAAAATAAAAAAAGAAACAAAAAGATCCAGTATCCAGACAGAGAATCCAGAGACCTTTCCACCCATAGTGTCAGGATCATTGGCCTAGTCCTCCCTGTGGCCTGCATCTTGGCCACTGGGGTTGGCCCCATCCTCTGGATGAGGAAATTGAGGCAGAGAAGGCAGAAAGCCCAGATCACATGGCTATGAGGAAGAGCTGGAGCCAGACTGGCACCTTCTCGTTTGTTAAGAGGCTTTTTTTTTTTTTTTTTGAGGCAGAGTTTCACTCTGTCGCACAGGCTGGAGTGCAGTGGCGTGACCTCAGCTCACTGCAACCTCTGCCTCCCAGGTTCAAACAACTCTCCTGCCTCAGCCTCCCGAGTAGCTGGGATTACAGGTGTGCGCCACCATGCCAGGCTAATTTTTGCATTTTTAGTAGAGATGGGGTTTCACCATGTTGGTCAGGCTGGTCTCAAACTCCTGGCCCCAAGTGATCCATCCACCTCGGCCTCCCAAAGTGCTGGGATTACAGGTGTGAGCCACCGCACCTGGCCTTGTTTTTTGTTTGTTTGTTTGTTTGTTTGTTTTAAGACAGTCTTTCTCTCGCCAAGGCTGGAATACAGTGGTGTGATCTCAGTTCACTGCAACCTCCACCTCCTAGGTCCAAGTGATTCTTTTGCTTCAGCCTCCCAAGTAGCTGGGATTACAGGCATGGCACCACGCCTGGATAATTTTTGTATTTTTAGTAGAGATGGGGTTTCACCATGTTGGCCAGGCTGGTCTCCAACTCCTTACCTCAAGTGATCCGCCCACCTCGGCCTCCCAAAGTACTGGAATTACATGCTTGCGCCACTGCCTCTGGCCTGTTAAGAGGTTTGATTAAGGGACAGCAAAGCGTGCCTGTCCTAGGAGTGTGGGTCAGAAAGCATGTACCTCTGAGCACACCTGTATTGCATGCATCCGGGACAAGGTATGGAGCAGGTTGGACAGGCAATTGGGGCCAGGTGGTGAATAGCTTAGACTTCACTTAGGGGCCAGACAGGAAGCCACTAGACCCTATCATTGAGCACGAAGGCCACCACTGACAGTAGGTTAGCAAATAGGTGTGGCTGCGTGCCCATAAAACTTTACCAAAGGGGGCCGGGCATGATGGCTCACACCTGTAATCCCAACACTTTGGGAGGCCATGGCAGGTGGATTACGAGGTCAGG
>NW_026652287.1:52989199-52993768 GCF_009828535.3 Hylobates moloch | reverse complement strand
TTTTGTATTTTTAGTAGAGACGGAGTTTCACCATGTTGCCCAGGCTGGTCTCGAACTCCTGACCTCAGGTGATCCACCCACCTTGGCTTCCCAAAGTGCTGGGATTACAGGCGTGAGCCACTGTGCCCCACAAGTTGTTGATTTTTTTTTTTTTCTTTACAAGATGAGGTCTCACTCTGTTGCCTTGGCCAGAGTGCAGTGGCGAGACCACAGCTCACTGCAGCCTTGACCTCCCAGGCTCAACTGATCCTCCTGCCTTACCTCAGCCTCCCAAGTAGCTGGGACCACAGGTGCACGCCACCATGCCCTACTAATTTTTATTTTTTTATTTTTATTTTTATTTTTTCTTTGAGATGGAGTCTCACTGTCGCCCAGGCTGGAGTGCAGTGGCGCCATCTCGGCTCATTGCAAGCTCCGCCTCCCGGGTTCACGCCATTCTCTTGCCTCAGCCTCCTGAGTAACAGGGACTACAGGCGCCTGCCACCGTGCCCGGCTAATTTTTCTGTATTTTTAGTAGAGATGGGCTTTCACCGTGTTAGCCAGGATGATCTCCATCTCCTGACCTCATGATCTGCCCACCTCAGCCTCCCAAAGTGCTGGGATTACAGGTGTGAGCCACCACGCCCAGCCGCCCTACTAATTTTTAAATAATTTTTTTCTAGAGATGGGATCTATGTTGCCCAGGCTGGTTTTGAACTCCTATGCTCAAGTGATCCTCCAACCTCAGTCTCCCAAAATGCTGGGACTATAGGTATTGAGCCACTGTACTCGACCTCTATCTTCTTTTTTTTTGTTTGTTTGAGACAGGGTCTCACTCTGTCATTCAGGCTGGAGTGCAGTGGTGCAATCTCGGCTCACTGTAGCCTCCATCTCCTGGGTTCAAGCGACTCTCCTGCCTCAGCCACCAAAGTAGCTGGGATTACAGGCATTTGCCATCACCCCTGGCTAATTTTTGTATTACTAGTAGAGATGGGGTTTTGCCATATTGGTCAGGCTGGTTTCGAACTCCTGGGCTCAAGTGATCTGCCCATCTTGGCCTCCCAAAGTGCTGGGATTATAGGCGTGAGCCATCGCGCCCAGCCTCCCCAGCATTTATTGACACCTAGTTGATGCATACTCCCTGGAGGCCAGCCCTCCAGTCTGATGGGGGAGTCAAGCAGGCATGAGCTGTGATGTGAAGGGCTTTTTCTAAATCACAGATCTGACTCCTTACTTGAAAACTTTCTGGAAAAAGTCCTGACTGCATCAGTCCCTGGGCTGGCCAGTGTCTCCTTTCAGGAGCCTCTCCGCCCAAATTCCCGGTATTCTGCCTTCCTGGCCTCAGGGTCTTTGCATGGCTGTAGCTGTAGTTCTTTTTTTTTTTTTGAGACGGAGTCTCGCTCTGTCGCCCAGGCTGGAGTGCAGTGGCGCAATCTCGGCTCACTGCAAGCTCCGCCTCCCGGGTTCACGCCATTCTCCTGCCTCAGCCTCTCCGAGTAGCTGGGACTACAGGCGCCCGCCACCACGCCCGGCTAATTTTTTGTATTTTTAGTAGAGACGGGGTTTCACCGTGGTCTCGATCTCCTGACCTCATGATCCACCCGCCTCGGCCTCCCAAAGTGCTGGGATTACAAGCGTGAGCCACCGCGCCCGGCCTTGTAGCTGTAGTTCTGTGCCAACTACTCTTCCATCAGTCATCCAGCTGAGCGCCACCTCCCAGCCTCAGCTGCACAGTCCTTGGAAGCCTGTCCCCAGTAACCCTCAGGCTAGGCCAGCACCTTACTGGGCTCCTACAGCCTCCAATTGCCCTGAGAACTCCCAGTTTGTGTTTAGCTCATTGACAGCACAGAAGGGACCTGTTGTGATGAAACATCCAAAGGATGAGCTGGGCTCAGTTGCTCACGCCTGTAATCCCAGCACTTTGGGAGGCCGCAGCAGGTGGATCACTTGAGGTCAGGAGTTTGAGACCAGACTGGCCAACATGGTGAAATCCTATCTCTACTAAAACTACATAAATCAACTGGGTGTCGTAGCATGCACCTGTAGTCCCAGCTACTCAGGAGGCTGAGGCACAAGAATCACTTGAACCCAGGGAGGTGCAGGTTGCAGTGAGCGGAGATCGTACCACTGCACTCCAGCCTGGGCAACAGAGCGAGACTCAATCTCAAAAAACAAAGGATTTAAACCCCATCCAACTGCCATCTGTCATGTCCCTGATTTTGTCCAAAGTCACACCCACAGTATAGAGAAGTTTTTGGAGGGGGTGATCTCTGCAGAGGGAGGCCAGGCAGCTGTGCTCTTGTCCTGGCAACCCCCAGCGGCTCCCCAAGGAAGCCGGGCGGAGGCTTCTGGGCCAGGCTGGCTTTGGCTGGAGCCAGCTGCGCTGAGTCCAAGGTGCGTGTCAGCCTCGGCCCAGCCAGCGGTGACTCATGCTGGGCCCCAGCCCAGCCCCAGGAGGTGACCCAGGACAGCGGCCTGACTTCCCCTTACGGTGCTGCGGCTCAGGGTCAGTGCCCACTTTTGCCGGGCCCTGTGGGGATCCCAAGAGACATCAAGTCTGGCCCCACCCCAAGGAGCCTGCAGTCTCAGAGCCAGACCTAAGATATCAGTGAGAATCCTGACTGGCCCGTTGCACCCCCTTTTTGGTTCCTTCCCATCTAGCCATTTTACACCCCCAAATTCTTTGAGTTGTTTGTATCCCCAGACCTGGGGCAAATTCCAGCATGTAGTAGGTACTCAGAAAATGCCCATGGGATGAAAGACTGAAGCTGCCTCTAGGTACATGGAGGGGGAGATTTGGGGTTCCCTCTGTGCTGAGAACCCTTTTTACTCAGGACGAGCCGGTGTAGGTAGCAACCACCATGACCTTTGGCCCTGCCCTGGATCCTGTTCCCCAACCTCTGGCTGTGCCTTCTAGAATCCTCTCCCCCTAAGAGCTGGCAGGGATTGGCCAGAACTTGACTTTGAGTCACAAAGCTGCTGCGGCACCAGGGCTCCAAGACTGGCCATTCAGACTGCTGGGTTCAGCTTCAGGGACAGGTGAGTGGGGCTGGTGGCTTCGGGGGCGGGTGAGTGGGGCTGATGGAGGGCTTGTTTGCGAGGGTTCGTGGGGGACCCTGTCATTCTCCTCTGGCCCCCAGTGTCTTTAGAGCCCTTCTGGGCCTTCTGGGTGACTGCAAATGATGGGTCAGCTCCTTGGCCCCTCAGAGCAGGGGCTCTAGGGACCTCTAAAGCCTTGATGGTGGATTTGTTCACCTGTGATGGGGGACATCCTGGAGAGCCTGTTATGTCTCTTTATTATTATTATTTTAAATAGAGACATGTTGCCCAGGTTGTTTTCAAACTCTTGGGCTCCAGCGATCCTCCCACCTTGGTCCCCCAAAGTGCTCGGATTACAGGCAGGAGCCACTGCGCCCAGCCGAGCCTGTTGTGTCTCTTTGGCAACCTGAGGATGGTGATCTTAACGTCTTGTGACAGATAGGGAAATTGAGGCTCAGAGGGGTTTACTCAAAATTACCGAGCCAGTCGCTCGGCTTCTGTGTCCAGGTGGCCCCTGTTCCTTCTTCTCATCCCTCACAATCCTGTTTCTCACCCCTTCTGGTTGAGTTCCTCTAAAGAGCTGCACCATTTGGTTGATGAAACCTCAGCCCCTGGAGTGGGCCCATTCAGCTCCCAAAGCTGCTGTCTCCCGGGTTCAAGCTATTCTCCTGCCTCAGGAGTTCGAGACCAGCCTGACCAATATGGTCAAACCCCATCTCTACTAAAAATTAAAAAATTAGGCCGGGTGAGGTGGCTCATGCCTGTAATCCCAGCACTTTGGGAAGCCAAGGTGGGCAGATCACCTGTGGTCAGGAGTTCAAGACCAGCCTGACCAACATAGAGAAACCCTGTTTCTACTAAAAATACAAAATTAGCCAGGTGTGGTGGCACATGCCTGTAATCCTAGCTACTTGGGAGGCTGAGGCAGGAGAATCACTTGAACCCGGAGGCAGAGGTTGCAGTGAGCCAAGATGGTGCCATTGCACTCCAGCCTGGGCAACAAAAGCGAAACTCCATCTCAAAAATAATAATAATAATTAGGCCAGGCATGGTGATTCATGCCTGTAATCCCAGCATTTTGGGAGTCCAAGACAGGTGGATCACTTGAGGTCAGGGGTTCGAGACCAGTCTGGCCAACATGGTGAAACCCTATCTCTGCTAAAAATACAAAAGTTAGCCAAGTGTGGTGGCGAGTGCCTGTAATCCCAGCTACTTGGGAGGCTGAGACAGGAGAATCACTTTGAACCCGGGAGGCGGAGGTTGCAGTGAGCTGAGATCATGCCACTGCACTTCAGCCTGGGCGACAGAGCAAGATTCTGTCCGTCTCAAAACAATAAAAATAATAAATAAATATATGTGTGTCAATTATCCATGCATTGCCTCTTGTCTCCGAATGGACCTTTTCAATATGTGATGAACAAAGGAATTTCTTTCGTTATGTCTCCTTTAAAGTGAGCACAATGCTTGGCCGGGCGCGGTGGCTCACGCCTGTAATCCCAGCACTTTGGGAGGCCGAGGCGGGCGGATCACGAGGTCAGGAGATCGAGACCA
>NW_026652287.1:52981228-52989162 GCF_009828535.3 Hylobates moloch | reverse complement strand
CAGCCTGGGCGACAGAGCGAGACTGTCTCAAAAAAAAAAAAATTATATAGTTCCATATTATTAACTGTACTGTTGCATAAATGCTATTTGAACAAAACCACAATAGGACTACTTAACAGTACCAATTAGTAGGATTAAACAGTATGTGTGACAAACAGTAACAATATTTTGTTTCTTTTTGTCCTCTGATACAGCAAATTTATTTAAACTTAAAATTTATTGGATATTTAAATTTTGTAGCTTATATTGTTGCATATTCCTTTTTAAATTTTTTGAGATGAAGTCCCACTCCGTCGCCCTGGCTGGAGTGCAGTGGCGCGATCTCGGCTCACTGCAAACTCCACTTTCCGAGTTCAATCGGTTCTCCCATTTCACCCTCCCGAGTAACTGGGATTACAGGCGCTTGCCACCGCGCCGGCTAATTTTTGTACTTTTTTTTTTTTTTTAGACAGAGTCTCACTCTGTTGCCCAGGCTGGAGTGCGGTGGCTCCTGCCTCAGCCTCCCGGGTAGCTGGGACTACAGGCGTGTGCCACTATGCCTGGCTAATTTTTTGTATTTTCAGTAGAGATGGGGTTTCACTGTGTTGGCCAGGTTGGTCTCGAACTCCTGACCTTGTGATCCTCCCACTTCGGCCTCCCAAAGTGCTAGGATTACAGGCGTGAGCCAGCGCTCCCAGCCTAATGTTTTGTGTTTTTAGTAGAGATGGGTTTCGCCATGTTGGCCAGTCTGGTCTCAAACTCGTGGCCTCTAATGATCTGGCCGCCTCAGTCTCCTAAAGTGCTAGGATTACAGGTGTGAGCCATGGTGCCCAGTCCTAGTCTTTTGTTTTGTTTCCTTGGGACGGAGTCTCACCCTCGCCCAAGCTGGAGTGCAGTGTGGCAATCTTGGCTCACTGCAACCTCTGCCTCTTGGGTTCAAACGATTCTCCTGCCTCAGCCTCCTGAGTAGCTGGAATTACAGGCATGAACCACCATGCCTGCTAATTTTTGTATTTTTAGAAGAGACGGGGTTTCACCATGTTGGCCAGGCTCGTCTGGAACTCCTGGCCTCGAGATCTGCCTGCCTCGACTTCCCAAAGTGCTACAGGTGTGACCCGCTGCGGCCACCCACTGCATATTCTGTTTTTTTTTGTTTGGTTGTTTTTGGTTTTTTTTTTGAGACGGAGTCTCACTCTGTCGTCAGGCTGGAGGCTGGAGTGCAGTGGCGTGATCTCAGCTCACTGCAACCTCCACCCTCCGAGTTCAAGCGATTCTCCTGCCTCAGCCTCCCGAGTAGCTGGGATTACAGGCGCCTGCCACTGCACCCGGCTAATTTTTTGTATTTTTAGTAGAGATGGGGTTTCACCTTCTTGGCCAGGCTGAGTCTTGAACTCCTGACCTCGTGATCCACCCGCCTCGGACTCCCAAAGTGCTGGGATTACAGGCGTTTTTTTTTTTTTTTTTTTTTTTTTTTTTTTTTTTGAGTTATGTCTGTCGCCAGGAATGTGTGATTCATCCAACCTCCCCTCCTGCTCAGCCTTCTGAGTAGCTAGGATTACAGGCATGTGCCACCACACCCGGCTAATTTTTGTAATTTTAGTAGAGACGGTGTTTCACCATGTTGGCCAGGCTGGTCTCCTACTCCTGACCTCATGATCCGCCTGCCTCGGCCTCCCAGAGTGCTGGGATTACAGGCGTGAGCCACCGTGCCCGGCTGCATATTCTTAAGATATATGACTTTGTAAAAGGAGAAAGGAAATGTAATAGGACTTAATAATCAGATAGTATTGAATAAGATAATCTTCAGTAAAAATAGGAATAACATGTTTCTGTCCCATTATACAGTTTGATATACTTACTTTTTCAGTTTTTTCTCCAATATTAATTCTTTCCCATACAAGGTCCAAGTTTCTGCTCTTGGAGTCTGGGACTGGACCCCTTTCTGGTAGTAGTATAGAATGTTTACTCCAGGCCAGGCACGGTGGCTCATGCCTGTAATCCCAGCACTTTGGGAGGCCAAGGCGGGCGGATCACGAGTTCAGGAGATCGAGACCATCCTGGCTAACACGGTGAAACCCCGTCTCTACTAAAAATACAAAAAAAAAAAAAAAAAAAAAAAATTGGCCGGGCATGGTGGCACATGCCTGTAGTTCCAGCTACTCGGACTCGGGAGGCTGAGGCAAGAGAATCACTTGAACCTGGGAGGCAGAGGTTGCAGTGAGCTGAGATCGTGCCATTGCACTCCAGCCTGGGCGACAGAGCCAGACTCTGTCTCATAAAAAAGAGAAAAAAAAGTGGTTTACTCCAGTTTTTCCCTGCATTTAATATTTTTTTTCCCTTTAAGGCATGTTTTTATTTTCCTGGCTGAAAACGAGTAGCCTAAGTAAGGTGTAGGAAGCCTTGGCCATGGGACCAATAGCCTCATCTTAAATTCCTGATTTCTGGAGGACATCAGGGCCTCCTACCTGTTCCAGTGTGACCTGGGAGTCTCTCCAGCTCTAAGGCGGAGGGATGGGTTCACTGAACACGGAGTCTGGAATTCCATGCACACTTATGTGACCGGTGTTCCGGAAAAAGAAGCAGGAGGCGGCTGGGCGCGGTGGCTCACGCCTGTAATCCCAGCACTTTGAAACGCTGAGGCCGGCGGATCACGAGATCAGGAGTTCGAGACCAACCTGGCCAACATGGTGCAACCCCATTTCTACTAAAAATACAAAAATTAGCCAGGAGTGATGGTGGGCACCTGTAATCGCAGCTACTCTGGAGGCTTGGGCAGGAGAATCGCTTGAAACCGGAAGGCGGAGGTTGCAGTGAGCTGAGATCGTGCCATTGCATTCCAGCCTGGGCAGCAAGAGCGAAACTCCGTCTCAAAAAAAAAAAAAAAAAGCAGCAGCAGGAAGGACCCACTGAGTACAGGAAGCCGACAGGGCCTGCTCTGGAAAACCAGGAGCTGTAAGGTTAGCCGAAAGGACGAAGAGACTTGAAGTCAATCAAGTAAGTTTTATTAACCTGCTGGGCTGCTCCCCCACAGTTAGAGGAGGCAGCCCCGCTTACAGACTACAGCAGGGCTTTATAGGGCGAGGAACTGGGTTGGGGTGTGAGAACTGAGTCGGGGGTGCAGGTGTCCTGACCGCATCCTGGAGATGTTTTTGCCAGCTTTGTTATGCAAGGTGGGCAGGTGTTCTGACCGCATCCTGAAACTGTCTGCCGGTTCAGCTGAAGTCTTTTGAACAGTTACTGGAAGGGTCAGTGGGGAGGTCTACTTCTAGCCCCGGGGGAGTTGTGTGGCGGTCACAAAGGACTGTATTGTAAGACTGATGGGGGAAGGAGGGGAACAGTCTGGTTGGGTTGACCCTAACAGGAGCAAGTTCTGCTTCCATGCAAGTCCAAGTCCAAGGTCCCAGAGAAAGTCCAGCTCTGCGACGGGCTGCGGGTAGCACCTGTCAGTCACACCACACACAGCGGGCGGATTATCTGAGGATTCCGATCACCTCTCCTGTCGCTCAAGCCCCAGGGGCGGGACCTGGGGCGCCATCCAGTCAGAGGCCCTGTGGGGCAAACTGTCCAGTCAGGTGCGCCGGGAGGAGGGGCTACTCCCAAAGCCCGAAGCGGTCTGTTTTCGCGCGGGCCCCGCATTCGGGTCCGGGTTTTAGTTCCTCAGGGAGGCCCCTGGTGCCCCGGATACAGCAGATTCTGTCGTGTGGGACCTGTTCTGGCTGCTCCAGCCCCAGGGAGGACCCAGGACACCCGGAAGCCGGAAATGGTGAGAGTGCGGAGCCGGGCGTCCGGAGACCTGAGGAGGAGCTGGTCGGAACCGGCAGTGGCTGGACCTGGGCCTCCCCGCGGCGACTGTGGGGTCTGGGACCCGAGTCCCCCAGGCGCAGCTCGACCCTTGGTCCCCTCGGTCGCAGGGTGGAGCTGGACCAGCCGCCGGGACCCCGGGTGTCGTGTCCCGGCCCCGGAGCCCTCTCAGGGCAGCTCCGCGCCCGCAGCCCCGCGTCTCCCCAGATGGTGCGGGGGCCACAGGAGGGTCTTAGGGGGAATCCCGCCTCAGGTGTGGGGTTCGTGCGGGAGGAGCCGTGGCCTGTGGGGTCCCCCGTTCCTCCTCCCATAGGCGGTTTCCGTTTCCTTCGGAGTCTTCCAAAGGTGTAGGAAGCTGAGTTTCAAACCCACGACCCCGTCCCCCAGCCTCGCTCCTCCCAGGGCTGCAGTAAATCCCTAAATTTCCCCGCATTCCCCAACCCTAAGTTCTCCCTCCACTACATCCACTTCACATTATTATCATTATTTCTATTATTTTTGAGACGGAGTCTCGCTCTGTCGCCCAGGCTGGAGTGCAGTGGCACAGTCTCGGCTCACTGCAGCCTCCGCCTCCCGGGTTCAAGTGATTCTCATGTCTCAGCCTCCTGAGTAGCTGGAATTACAGGTGCCCGCCACCACGTCCGGCTAACTTGTATTTTCAGTAAACAGGTTCACCACGTTGGCCGTGCTGAAGTCCTGATCTCAGGTATCTGCCTGCCTTGGTCTCCCAAAGTGCTGGGATTACAGGCTTGAGCCACGGCGCCTGGCAAGACCCAGTGTTTTAACTGTCATCTTTTCCAAGGAGCCCTAGATGGCACTTCTTAAAAGGTTCATTTTCCGTTTGTGAACATTTCACATGCGAGCAAAGCAGAAAATAACACCCTGACACTCCAATGTTAAAAAAAAAAATCACTGTGCCTGCCCTCTTTTTACCTTCCCTAGGCGAGGACACCTTATCAGACAGTCTTTGGGTGGAGGCTCCTCTTGGGAACTTCACAGGGTATTGGGTCCTCAGCCCACCCTCCTATCTTTCTGGTCCTGGGTTTCAGGACCGTCCAGGGATTTCTTCCAGCTGCCCTAGGAAGAATGGGTGAAAAGTCTGTCCTGGCGTGGTTAATCTTTCCTGGTTGTTTGATGAGCCTCCTAGGGAGGAGTTCTTGTCTTTTGAAAAGAGGTTTCCTTAGGAAATTCCAGAGGGAGTCCCTGCTGGTCCTTGGGGGTGGGGTGGGGCCAGAAACAGTAGAAAGAAACTTCTTCCTTCTGAGGCAGCTCAGGCTGGAATGCAGTGGCACAGTCATGGCTTACTACAGCCTCAACCTCTGGGGCCCAAGCAATCCTCCTGCCTCAGTCTCCCAAGAAGCTGGGACCACAGGCATGCGCCACGCCCAGCTAATTTTTATTTTTTGTAGAGACAAGGTCTCACTATGTTGCCCAGTCTGCTCTGGAAGTCAAAAGCGATTCTCCTGCCCAGGTGGCTCACGCCTGTAATTCCAGCACTTTGGGAGGCTGAGGCGGGAAGATCTCTTGAGCCCAGAAGTTTGAGACCAGTCTGGGCAACGTGGTGAGACCCCATTTCTACAACAAATACAAAAATAGCCCGGTATGATGGCGCATGCCTGTAGTCTCAGCTACTCAGGAGACTGAGGTAGGAGAGCCATCTGAGCCTGGGAAGGTTGAGACTGCCGTTAGCTGTGATTGCGCCACTGCACTGAACGACAGAGTGAGACCCTGTCTTTAAAAAAAAAAAAAAAGGAAATCTTCCATTATGGCTGCAGAATATGAATACATTCCCACAAAAAAAAGGCATGGTAGGCTGGGTGCGATGGCTCACGCCTGTAATCCCAACACCTTGGGAGGCAGAGGCGGGCGGATCACGAGGTCAGGAGATCGAGACCATCCTGGCTAACATGGGGAAACCCCGCTCTCTACTAAAAATACAAAAAAATTAGCCAGGTGTGGTGGCAAGCTCCCAGATACTCCGGAGGCTGAGGCGGGAGAATGGCGTGAATCCGGGAGGCGGAGCTTGCAGTGAGCTGGAGATGGCGCCACTGCACTCCAGCCTGCGCGACAGAGCGAGACTCAGTCTCAAAAAATAAATAATAAAAAAGGCATGGTAGATAAGCAGAAATTAGTGATTTACAAAGATTCACCAGCACATCAGCTCCTCTCCTTTGCAGGTTGGGGAATTTGTGATGGTGGATAACTCTGTTCTGTTTTATGTTATCTGGATTTGACAGATTAATGCTGAATCCTTTGGGATAAGTTTGGCAACATCTTGAAGTAGTCAGATATGATCTTTTGTTTACTGAATGGTTTATTATGGAAAAAATAATGACATCTGAAAGTGATAGATACTCATCTCTTTTCCTAAGGATACTAATCTTACTCCTAGGGCTCTCTCATGATCTCATGTAATCCCAGTTATTTCCCAGAGTTGCTGCCCCTAATATTAATACCGTCGTCACCTTAGGTGTTAGGATTTCTTTTTTTTTTTTTTTTTTGAGACAGAGTCTTGCTCTGTCGCCCAGGCTGGAGTGCAGTGGCTCCATCTCAGCTCACTGCAAACTCTGCCTCTCAGGTTCAAGGGATTCTCCTGCCTCAGCCTCCCGAGTAGCTGGGATTACAGGCGCCCGCCATCACGCCCATTAATTTTTGTATTTTTTTTTTAGTAGAGACAGGGTTTCACCATGTTGGTCAGGTTGGTCTCGAACTCCTGACCTCAGGTGATCCGCCTGCCTTGGCCTCCCAAAGTGCTGAGATTACAGGTGTGAGCCACCGTCCCTGGCCTTTTTTTCTTTTTCTTTTTCTTTTTTTTTTTGTTTGAGATGGTCTTGCTCTGTCATCCAGGCTGGAGTGCAGTGGCACGATCTCAGCTCACTGCAACCTCTGCCTCCCTGGTTCAAGCGATTCTCCTGCCTCAGCATCCCAAGTAGCTAGGACTACAGGCACCCGCCACCACGCCTGGCTAATTGTTTTTTTTTTTTTTTTTTTTGAGACAGAGTCTTGCTCTGTCGCCCATGCTGGAGTCCAGTGGTGCAGTCTCAGCTTACTGCAAACTCCGCCTCCCAGGCTCAAGCGATTCTCTTGCCTCAGCCTCCTGAATAGCTGGGATTACAGGCATGCGCCACAGCGCCAAGCTAATTTTTGTATTTTTAGAAAATGTTGGCCATGCTGGTCTTGAACTCCTGACCTCAGGTGATCCATCCGCCTCGGCCTCCCAAAGTGCTGGGATTATAGTCGTGAGCCACCACGCCCGGCCTAATTTTTATATTTTTAGTAGAGACAGGGTTTCCCCATGTTGGCCAGGCTGGTCTTGAACTCCTGACCTCAGGTGATCCACCTGCCTCACCCTCCCAAAGTGCTGTGATTACAGGCGTGAACCACTGCGCCTGGCCTGATATTTTTCTTTTTTTTTTTTCTTTTTTTCTTTTTTTTTTTTGAGACGGAGTCTCGCTCTGTCGCCCTGGCTGGAGTGCAGCGGCGCAATCTCGGCTCACTGCAAGCTCCGCCTCCCGGGTTCACGCCATTCTCCTGCCTCAGCCTCTCCGAGTAGCTGGGACTACAGGCGCCCGCCACCACGCCTGGCTAATTTTTTTGCATTTTTAGTAGAGACGGGGTTTCACCGTGGTGTCGATCTCCTGACCTCGTGATCCGCCCGCCTCGGCCTCCCAAAGTGCTGGGATTACAAGCGTGAGCCACCGCGCCCGGCCGATATTTTTCAATGTATACTTTTTTCATCATAATCATTTTATTCGTAAGACATTTTCAGACTTCAAGAAAAATTTCAATAGGCTTTGTTCTTTTCTAAAAATTTACTTCAACGGCTTGTAACAGCAATACAAGATGAACTGAGGGCAGGAACACTGGCAAACACCTGTAATTCTAGGTACTTGAGAGGCTGAGGCGGGAGGATCGATTTAGCCCAGGAGTTCAAGTCCAGCCTGGGCAACATAGTGAGACCCCCATCTCTTAAAAAATGTGTGTGTGTGTGTATATATATATAAATTATATGTATGATTATATATAATATATTTATAAGTTATATGATTTTATATATAATATATTTATATATTTTATGTATGATTATATATATTTATAAATTTATTTATTTATTTTGTTTTTTTACTTTCTTTTTTTTTTTTTTTTTTTTTTTG
>NW_026652287.1:52901860-52981128 GCF_009828535.3 Hylobates moloch | reverse complement strand
TTTTGTTTTGTTTTGTTTTGTTTTGTTTTAGACAGAATCTCACTCTGTTACCTAGGCTGGAGTGCAGTGGCATGATCTCGGCTCACTGCAACCTCCACCTCCCAGGTTCAAGTGATTCTCATGTCTCAGACTCCCGAGTAGCTGGCACTATAGTCATGCACCATGCCTGGCGAATTTTTGTATTTTTTAGTAGAGACAGGGTTTCACCATGTTGGTCAGGCTAGTCTCCTGACCTGTAGCGATCTGCCCACCTCAGCCTCCCAAAGTATTGGGATACAGGTGTGAGCCACCACGCCCGGCCTCGGATAGGGTTTTGTGAGTACTTTTTTGTTGTTGATGCTGTTGTTGTTGCTTTCTGTTTGTTTGTTTTTCTTTCAATAGTCAGGCCCCTCTTCTGTAGGGCTGCTGCAGTTTGCTGGGGGGATCACTTCAGGCCCTATTCATCTGATTCACTCCCGTGCCTGGAGATGTCACTCAGGGAGGTTGGAGAACAGCAAAGACAGGTGCCTTCTCTTTCCTCTGGGATCTCTGACCTCAAGAGGCACCAACCTGATGCCAGTAGGATTGCTCCTGTATAGGGTGTCTGACAACCCCTGTTGAAGGGTCTCACCCATTTGGGTGGCACAGGGAGCTGAACCCATTTAATGAAGCACTTTGACTTTCCTTTGGTGGAGCGGTGGGGTGTTTCCTGAGGGGAAACCCACTCATTTGGGCTGCCTGAATTCCTCAGAACTAGCAGGAGGAAAGGCTAAGTCTGCTGGTCCACAGAGACTGCAGCCACCCCTCCCACTAGGGTCTCAGGACCAGGGAGACCAGAATTCTGCCCCTGAGCCCCTGGCTGAAGTTATTGGAGTTCCTGCACGGAGGCCCTGCCCAGTGAGGAGGGATGGGTCAGGGTCAGGCCTGAAGAGACACTCTGGCTGCAGTCTGCCACAGCCAGAGTGTTGGGTTGTAGGGGACACCTCTTGAGACCAAGCTGTCCAGCCTCCTTGGATCTAGCAGGGGAAAAGTGTGGCCAGGAGATATAGAGATGGCTGCTGCCCTTCCTGAGCCCAGGGAGCTTAGCCTGTCAGGCAGTTGCGAGTCCCATTGCTGGCTGTTGTCCCTCCCCTAAGTATCTCAAAGGGCTTAGACAGCAGCCAGCCACAGCTGTGGTACTGGTCACCCTTCCCCTGGGAACTTGGCAGGCTTAAGCAGATTCTAGCTGAGAGGCTGTTGAGGATCTGCTCAGCTCCAGGGTTGTGTCAGGCATAATAAGTTTCTCTTCAAAGGGTAACTTCCTTGTTCTTTGTTCTCAAAATCAACTTCCTTGTATGTTCCTGCTCCTAGCTACCTGCTCTGCAAACAACTCTTCCCACCAGTCCCAATCTGTAACCCACATCTCTTCTTTATTTGGAAGAAGTCCTCCTCACTCCTAGTTACCTGCTCTGTAAACAGCCTTCCTGCCAGTCTCGATTTAAAATAGCCAGTCGAGTTAGCTTAGATTATGTGGTCATACTCCCAGCCAATGGCGACAGGTCCCAGAAGTAGGGACTATGTTAGCAATAATAACTCCTTCCCTCTCTAGTACAGTGTGCTCTTGCAACAACCAGAGATATGAGCAGCCCCCTTCTGCAGAAGGAAATTTGCCTTGCTGAGAAATTCCTTGTTTGAGTGCTTGTTTTCTTTGTGACTCTGAGCTCTTGTTTCCAACAGCTGTGACCTTAGGCCCTGGTGGCGTGGGTTCACAAGTGGAATCTTCTGATCCATGGGTTGCACTGTTCCATGGAAAAAGCACAGTTTCCTGGGCTGGGTAGCATGCTCACTCACTGCCTCCCTTGGCTGGGGGGTAGGGGCTTCCCAGCCCCATGTGGGTGTCAGGTGGGTTGCCGCACCACACTGTTCTTCCTTCTTCTCCATGGTTCTTACCAGCCACCTAGTCAGTTCTGATGACAGAACATGGATACCTCAGGTGACGGTGCAGGATTCACATGCTATTATTGTTTCCAGAATTGGTGGGTTCTTGGTCTCACTGACTTTAAGAATGAAGCTGTGGACCCTCGCAGTGAGTGTTACAGTTCTTAAAGGTGGCATGTCCGGAGTTTGTTCCTTCTGATGTTCGGATGTGTTTGGAGTTTCTTCCTTCTGGTGGGGTTCGTGGTCTTGCCGGCTCAGGAGTGAAGTTGCGGACCTTTGCGGTGAGTGTTACAGCTCTTAAGGTGGCACATCTGGAGTTGTGCGTTCCTCCTGGTGGGTTCTTGGTCTCGCTGGCTTTAGGAGTGAAGCTGCAGACCTTTGCGTTGAGTGTTACAGCTCATAAAGGCAGTGTGGACCCAAAGAGTGAGCAGCAGCAAGATTTATGGCAAAGAGCAAAAGAACAAAGCTTCCACAGTGTGGAAGGGGACCCGAGCGGGTTGCCGCTGCTGGCTCAGGCAGCCTGCTTTTATTCTCTTATCTGGACCCACCCACATCCTGCTGATTGGTCCATTTTACAGAAAACCGAGTGGTCTGTTTTGACAGGGCACTGATTGGTGCATTTACAATCCCTGAGCTAGACACAAAGGTTCTCCACGTCCCCACTAGATTAGCTAGATACAGAGTGTCCACACAATGGTTCTCCAAGTCCCCACCAGAGTAGCTAGATACAGAGTGTCGACTGGTGCATTTACAAACCCTGAGCTAGACACAGGGTGCTGATTGGTGTGTTTACAAACCTTGAGCTAGATACAGAGTGCCCATTGGTGTATTTACAATCCCTCAGCTAGACATAAATGTTCTCCAAGTCCCCAGCAGACTCAAGAGCCCAGCTGGCTTCACCCAGTGTATCCCACACCGGGGCTGCAGGTGGAGCTGCCTGCCAGTCCCACGCCGTGTGCCCATAATCCTCAGCCCTTTGGTGGTAGATGGGACTGGGCGCGGTGGAGCAGGGGGCCACGCTCGTTGGGGAGGCTCTGGCCCCGCGGGAAGGCAGCTAAGGCAAGGTGAGAAATTGAGCACAGCAGCTGCTGGCCCAGGTGCTAAGCCCCTCACTGCTCAGGGCCAGCGGGCCGGCTGGCCGCTCCAAGTGCGGGGCCTGCCGAGCCCACGCCCACCCGGAACTCGCTCTGGCCCGCAAGCTCTGCTCGCAGCCCCAGTTCCTGCTGGTGCCTCTCCCTCCACACCTCCCCGCAAGCTGAGGGAGCCGGCTCCGGCCTTGGCCAGCCCAGAAAGGGGCTCCCACAGTGCAGCAGCGGGCTGAAGGGCTCCTCAAGTGCCGCCAAAGTGGGAGCCCAGGCAGAGGAGGCGCCCAGAGCGAGCGAGCGCTGTGAGGACTGCCAGCACGCTGTCACCTCTCATTATGATTCTTTTCTATGGGATGCTGCTTCTAGTCAGCCATCTTAGCCCCACCCCCACCAATTTTTCTTTGAATGTCTGATAGAATTCAGCTGTGAATCCACCTGGTTCTGAAGTTTTTTTTGTTTGGTTGGCAATTTTTTTAAATTATTATTTCAATCTTGCTGCTTATTATTAGTCTGTTCAGAGTTGTTGTTGTTTTTTTAATCTAGGAGGGTTGTACATTTCCAGGAATTTATTCATCTCCTGTAGGTTTTCTAATTTGTGCATGTAAAGGTGTTCACAGTAGCTCTCAATGATCTTTTGTATTTCTGTGGCATCAGTTGCAATATCTTCTGTTTCATGTCTAACTGAGCTTGTCTGGATCTTCTCTCTTCTTGGTTAATGCTGTTAATGGTCTATCAATTTTGTTTATCTTTTCTAAGAGCCAGCTTTTCATTTCATTTATCTTCTTTTTTTGTTGTTGTTGTTTCAGTTTCATTTAGTTCTGCTCTGATCTTTGTTATTTCTTTTCTTCTACTTGGTTTGGCTTTGGCTTGTTCTTGTTTCTCTAGTTCCTTGAGGTGTTATCTTACATTGTCTACTTATGCTCTTTCAGACTTTTTGATGGAAGCACTTAATGCTATGAACATTACTTTTAGCACTGCTTTTGCTGTATTCCAGATATTTTGATAGATTATGTCATTACTATTGTTCAGTTCAAAGAATTTTTTTTTTATGATCACAAAGAGGTAACTTTTTTTTTCTTTTGATAGAGTCTCGCTTTGTTTCCCAGGCTGGAGTGCAATGGCATGATCTGGGCTCACTGCAACCTCCACCTCCCAGGTTCAAGCAATTCTCCTGCCTCAGCCTCCCAAGTAGCTGGGATTACAGGCATCTGCTACCACCCCCAGCTAATTTTTTTGTATTTTTAGTAGAGACAGGGTTTCACCATGTTGGCCAGGCTGGTCTCGAACTTCTGACCTCAGGTGATCCACCCACCTTGGCCTCCCAAAGTGCTGGGATTACAGGCATGAGCCACCACACCCGGCCTGAGGCCTCATTTTTTTTTTTAATTCACATCTCAACCTCTAGGTACAGTATTGCATGAATTTTAAGTTGATCAACAATTATATTATTGATACAAACTCATGAGCATTTATATAAAACTACCACTCTAGGTTTTGGTGTGTTTTGTGCCAGCTACTTTAGGGAATAAAAGAAACATAAAGGACCTCAGCTACTTGAATGCATGAGAATCAGCCTTCAAAAAAAGCACATATGTCATCTCATAGAATACTTAACATGTCAAACCCAGGAAAATCAATAACTACGTGACAAAAGGAACACTTTAAAGGAAAGTTGATGATTAAAATATTAGGCTAAAATATTAAGAACTTTAGCAACTGGATCGAGGAACCAGAAAGTGTAGGCACACTGGGAATTTTAAGAAAAGATCACCATGTTCTCCTGCACAATGAGGACCACATTCCAAAAGCATAATTCTGGGTTGCTACAATGTTTTCTCTGCTACAAACCATTGTTTCAAAGGTGAAAGAAACAAGATGGTAATTCACATAAATTCTTCCCACTCAAAATAAAATAAAAATACTATGATCTCCATCAAATTATAAATAAATTCTATCAAAATGTGAACCAAATAAAGAAATCAGACCATTTGCCTTCACTGACTGCCTCAGAGGGCAGAGCGTGTGTCATCTACAACGAAGGGGAGATGGGGGTAGAGTCCCCACTCTCCCTTGGCCTGTGGAGTAGGGGTGGACAGGAGCACTTTGGCTTCTCTGGGGTTTTGCTTCCTCACATAGGGAATTGAGGGAAGTGGCCTAGATGGCTTTATGAGACCCCACAACTAAAAGATCAAAGTCACCTTGAGATCCCATCTCTGAGCAGACGTATAGTGTGGCAAAAGAAATGGATTAAAAAACAGGTGGATGGCCGGGCACGGTGGCTCACGCCTGTAATCCCAGCACTTTGGGAGGCCGAGGCGGGTGGATCACGAGGTCAGGAGTTCAAGACCAGCCTGGCCAAGAAGGTGAAACCCCGTATCTACTAAAAATACAAAAAATTAGCAGGGTGCAGTGACAGGCGCTTGTAATCCCAGCTACTCGGGAGGCTGAGGGAGGAGAATCGCTTGAACTTGGAGGGCGGAGGTTGCAGTGAGCTGAGATTGTGCCACTGCACTCCAGCCTGACAACAGAGTGAGACTCCATCTCAAAAAAAAAAAAAAAAAACAGGTGGATGACATCTCTCTCACCTTTTTTTTTTTTTTTTGAGACGGAGTCTCGCTCTGTCACCCAGGCTGGAGTGCAGTGGCACAATCTCGGCTCACTGCAAGCTCCGCCTCCCGGGTTCACGCCATTCTCCTGCCTCAGCCTCTCCGAGTAGCTGGGACGACAGGCGCCCGCCACCACGCCCGGCTAATTTTTTGTATTTTTAGTAGAGACGGGGTTTCATCGTGCTCTCGATCTCCTGACCTCGTGATCCGCCTGCCTCGGCCTCCCAAAGTGCTGGAATTACAAGCGTGAGCCACGGCACCCAGCCCCTCTCTCACCTTTTGATACCATCACTCAGAACTAATCTGTACTATAGTTGAAGAAAATCTTTGTCCAGTACTATCAAAGGGTACACAATGAGGCCTCTGACAATAAAAATTTTCATACAAATGTATTAAAAGGCTATGTTAAGTTTGGGTGGAAAAAACAATGCACCACCATGTTACTACCAGCAGTCAGGATGTCCTGTCTTGGATTTTAGAAGTCGCCAATCTGGTTGGGAGAAATTCTGAGGGGGATACATGTTCAAGCCATTCAGTAGAGATCTAAGGAGTGCACACGGTCCAGGAAATGGATAAACAGGTGCCCAGGAAGGCATCTTTAATGAAACTGTTTCTAAAACAAAGGATGTAAGAGACCTAAATGATCCAAAGAGAGTGATGGCTTCTCATTTTCTGTCCCCTACAGGGAATACAAATATCATTCCTTCTGGAATCTAACACACTGGCTTCATTTTCAAAATGCATCACTTTATTTTCCTTACAAGGCAGCAGCATATTAAACACGTGACAGTCACGTGATTTCTGCAGTGAGCCCCAAGGATTCCATGAGCTTTCCTGGAACCTACAGCCAGAAGAGTCCTGAGATTTCAAATATTAAAGCTTTCTCCACAGCCACAAATTCCTTTGTTGTTTGGGTTATTGAACACAAACTCACTGGATAATTTTTCTTCAACATAGTCCATTTCTGTTCCTAAAAGTATTAGCTGTGCTTTCTTTTCAATGAATACTCTGACTCCATCTTGAATAACTTCATCAGAATCTCCTTTTGTCTTTGTATATTCTAGAGTATAGGAAAGACCATTACAGCCCCGTGGCTCGCACACCAACTTTTACACCTATATACTCAGGCTTATCTTTAAGAAGTTGTTTTATCTTGTTTACTGCTGAAGGTGTCAGGGTGAGGGCGGCCCAGGTGGACTGAAGCTTCCTCTTGCTCACAGCCCAGACAGTTGCCCCGACTAAGGAAGCCGACACCTGTGCTGTCCTGGCGCTCTGGTACCTCCAGCTGGAGCTCGGCCACCTCAGCCTCTCTCCGTGGACATGGCGGGCACATTCAGTTCAAAGAATTTTTAAATTTCCATCTTGATTTCATCCAATGCTCATTCAGAAACAGGTTGATCTTTAATTTTTTAATTTAATTTCCATGTATTTGCATGGTTTTGATGGTTCGTTTGGAGTTGATTTTCACTTTTATTCCACTGTAGTCTCAGAGAGTAGTTGATATAATTTTGATTGTCTTGAATGTGTTGAGACTTGTGGCCTATCATATGTCTATCTTGGAAAATGTTTCAAGTGCTGATGAATAAACTGTATATTCTGCAGTTCTTGGATAGAATGTTTGTAAAAATATTTTAAGTCCATTTGTTCTAGGATATAGTTTAAGTCCATTGTTTGTTGTTGTTGTTGTTGTTGTTTTCTGTCTTGATGACTTGTCTACTGCTGTCAGTAGAGTATTGAAGTCCCTCATTATTATTGTGTTGTCATCTATTTCATTTCTTAGGTCTAGTAGTAATTGTTTTATAAATTTGGGAGCTCCAGTGTAAGGTGCATATATATTTAGGATTGTGATGTTTTTCTGTTGGACTAGTCCTTTTATCATTATATAATGTCCCTCTTTGTCTTTTTTTTTAACTGTTTTGTTTTGTCTGATGTAAGAATGGCTACTACTGCTAGCTTTTGGGGTGCATTTGCATGGAATATCTTTTTCCAACCCTTTACCTTAAGTTTAAGTGAGTCCTTATGTGTTGGGTGAGTCTCTTGACGATAGCAGATATTTGGCCTGTAAAATCTTTTTTTTTTTTTTTTTTTGAGTTGGAGTTTAATTCTCGTTGTCCAGGCCGGAATGCAGTGGCGTGATCTCGGCTCACCGCAACCTCTGCCTCCTGGGTTCAAGCTATTCTGCTACCTCAGCCTCCTGAGTAGCTGGGATTACAGCCACGTCTGGCTAATTTTTTTGTATGTTTAGTAGAGACAGAGTTTCTCCATGTTGGTCAGGCTGGTCTCAAACTCCCAACCTCAGGTGATTTTTCACCAGCCTCAGCCTCCCAAAGTGCTTGGATTACAGGCATGAACCACACTGCACCCATCCTGGTAAACGCTTATCCATTCTGCCATTTTGTATCTTTTAAGTGGAGCATTTAGGCCACTAAATTAGTAGCATTTAGGCCAATAATCACTATCAATTATACCACCATACATTACAATGCCTGTCATTGAAAGGCTTGAACACGTTGTAATCCATTCAAGCTTGCAGTTATGGTGGAAATTTTGGCCTATTGATTATCTTGCTGATTAAATAGTCTGTCAAGAGAAAGCAGAGATGCGTGGGCATCAACATGGAAAACAGTGATAACGGTAGTGTGTGCACCAGGATTCAGACATCTTCCCAGTATTGTTTTCCCCAAATCTCTTTACTCCCATTTAACCCTTTGTTTTGTTACCATTGGGGTATCCAGGTGGTAAGACCATTTGCTACAGACCAAGAGTTGGTATACAAGTGACAAATCCCTCTGGCCTCCTCTTGAATAGCTCAGAGGATAGCTACTAGTTCAGCTAACTGGCTGCTCCCACCTCTTCCTTCACCATAAATGCTTATGTTTTTAACAGGATTATAAGCCACGGCCTTCGAGCATCGGGTCCCACCAATATATTTGGTGGATCCATCAGTAAACCAAGCATATTTCTGATCCTCTGGGCTTAGTTCTTTAAAGGATTTGCCCCATTGGGCGGGGGAGGTTTCCTTCCCTATCAGCAAGACTTGCTCGGTGATTTCCTGAGCTGGGAAGTTTTGCACATCCTCATGTAAAAGTGATACCCCCTTTGGTTTTGGCTTAAATAGACTTGTACGTACTATTTCCATTTTATGATGCTACTTTCTTGAGAGTGTCCTATCTGGTGAGTTTTGAGGGAACTCATGACCCAAGTCATAATAGAAATTTCAGGCCTCATAAAGACATCATGGTTGAAACAGAGGTGTTCCATTTCCAGCAAAGCCCAAGAGCAAGCTAACAATTGCTTCTCGAAAGGGGTATAAGCTTTTCTGGCCTCTGGCAGTTTCTGGGTCCAAAACCTGAAAGGTACCCTCTTCCCATCTTGTTTCTGCCTAACGCTCCAATTAGCATGTTGATCTAGGACAGTCACTTGCAGTTCTGCTGGCCCATCCCATATGGGCCATAGATCCAGGGCCAGTTGCACCACTTGTTTAGCTTGTTAAGAAGCCATGCTCTCTGTCTCTCCCCAGTGAAAGTCTGCATGCAGAGGTTGTAAAATGTTACTCAAGTGGGGAATATGATGTCTCCAGAATCCAAACAAAGCCAATAAATTTCTGGGCCTCCTTTTTAGTGGTAGGGGTTGTAAATTCTAGTATTTTAGCCTTAGCCTTTGGTAAGATGGACTATATCTCTGCATTCCATAGAACGCCACGGAATTTTACAGTTTGTGCAGGTCCTTGAATTTTACTAGGTTAATTTCCTATTTTTGAGATAGGAGCTGGGTTTTTACCTGTTCCAAGCCCCAACTGACTAGGTCTTCAGTTTCACCCTGACCGGGCCACTTGGACAGCTGCTTTTTTCAGCAATAGGCTGATAGCTTTGAGCCTGATCAATCAAGACATAGGCCTGGCATTGGGCCAGGGCCAGACTGGAAGTCAGATTAGCATATTCCTTTTCCAACTTACATTTCGCTTTTTGCAACCAGCCCCTATCTTGACACATTAACTTACAAGCAGTAAGGAAACACCATCCACTCTGGGAGATCCCTCAGCATCTTTTTTGCTGACTGGAATCCCCTGCAGCACTTTACCCACAAAGATTTAAAATGCACTAATTTAGATTCTCAATTCTCACAAAGTCCAGTTCCCCTGGACCATTCAATTGCCACGGGGGAGAACTGGGGGAGTTCCCATCCCAGAGTATGGGAAGTCCCTGAGCCTCCAGCCCTGTTGTTGTCACCAAAAAGAGGCACATTTTTGGTTTCTAATCCTGTTTGTAATGCCAAAAATGTTCTGTGAGGGAAAGGTGCAAGGGGAGAAGAAAAGACACACATACAATACCTTTAAGGGTAAACAAGCTTTATCCCACGTAAATGGCAATGCAGATATAATAAGCAAATGATATAATAAGCAAATAAATATAATAAGCAGATTGATATAATAAGAAGATTCTCATAATAAGCAAATTACAATAGGAAGAGGAGATGAGAAAAGATATATATATATATATATATATATTTACACTCACCAGACTATGGAGGATTCACCACCAGAGTGGGAAGCAATAGCCTGGGCTCCAGAGTTGGACACTCGCCCATGCACAGAGGAGGAGAGGTCTCTCATGGAGCTTTGGCACAGTCTGGGACCCTAGCTCTTTTGTAATGAATTATTTGGCATAAGGCCCATTCATGAGGGCCATTCGTGACTGGGCCCAAGGAACACAAAAGTCAACTGGTTTTTGCAGTTGTCTATTGTTTTTCAACAACTAATGTATAGGAATAGATTGAAATAGAGATTTCTCCAATACAGCGCTGGCTGAATGCCTCAAGCAGCTCACACAACCTGTTCCAGGACTTGGTGACCATTGTTTGTGGCCATCTTCAATGGAGTTCAGATTTAATATTTAACTTTTCCTCCACACCGGACTATGGAGGATTCACCACCAGACCAAGAAGCAACAGCCTGGGCTCCAGAGTCAGCCACCCATCTGTGCACAGACAAGGAGAGGTCTCATGAAGCTTCCGCGAGATCTGGGACCCTAGCTCTTTTTGTAACGAGTTCTTTGGCATGAGGCCCAGTCATGAGGGCCCTTTGCGATTGGGCTCAGGGAACACAAAAAGGTCAACTTTTTATTTATTTATTTATTTTTGCGATTGTCTATTGTTTTTCAATAACCAATGTATTGGAATAGATTGAAATAGAGATTTCTCCAAAACAGCGCAGGATGAACGCCTCAAGGGGCACACATAACCTGTTCCAGGACTTGGTGACCGTTGTTTGTGTCCACGTTCAATTAAGTTCAAATTTAATATTTAAGTTTTCCTCCACAAATTCCCCTGTCTTGATGAATTGGCTCTGTCTAGGCAAAGGGCAAGGTGAACCCCTTGGGCCGTTACACAACCTCCACCTCCTGGGTTCAAGTGATTCTTCTGCCTCAGCCTCGAGTAGCGGGGACTATAGGTATGCACCACCACACCCTGCTAATTTTTTGTATTTTTAGTAGAGATGGGGTTTCACCATGTTGGCCAAGCTAGTCTTGAACTCCTGACCTCAAGTGATCCACCCACCTTGGCCTCCCAAAGTGTTGGGATTACAGGCTTGACCAATCGTGCCTGGCCCTAAATGATTTCTTTCTACCCCCTATAGCAATTAGAATTACTCAAAGGTTGTTTCAAATGGAAAAATAAAAATCATATGGATAAAAATAAAATATAAAAAGTTAAAAAAATACAAGAGATTACAAAATATATATGTAAATCTAGAGTGTTCAAAAATGACAAATTTGATTTATTTGTAAGGTTTTATTAAAATTAGCTTTAAGGCCAGGCTCATGCCTATAATCCCAGCACTTTGGGAGGCCGAGGCGGGCAGATCACGAGGTCAGGAGATGAAGAGCACGGTGAAACCCCGTCTCTACTAAAAATACAAAAAATTAGCCGGGCGCGGTGGCGGACGCGTGTAGTCCCAGCTACACGGGAGGCTGAGGCAGGAGAATGGCGTGAACCCCGGAGGCAGAGCTTGCAGTGAGCCAAGATCGCGCCACTGCACTCCAGCCTGGGCGACAGAGCAAGACTCTGTCTCAAATAAAATAAAATAAAATAAAATAAAGTAAATAAAATGAGATGAGATGAGATAAAATAAAATAAAATAAAATAAAAGCTTTAATTGATAATACACTATTACCAAAGTAAAAGTTGATTTTCTCTTGAACAAAAATTTTACGTACTGTTAATATGACAGCAGAATACTTCTGTTCACCTTTTGAATACATTCAAAAAGAGAGTAAAAAAGAGATAGAACTTTCCCATGCTCTGGGGTGGGCCTGGCTCAGCTCAGGGAGGAAGTCCTGTTTGGAAAGGCTGCAGCTGGCCAGGCGTGGTGGCTCACGCTTGTAATCCCTGCACTTTGGGAGGCCGAGGCAGGCGGATAACTCGAGGACAGGAGTTTGAGACCAGGCTGGCCAATATGGTGAAACCCTGTCTCTATTAAAACTACAAAAAAAAAATTAGCCGGGCATGGTAGCGGGCGCCTGTAATCCCAGATACCCGGGAGGCTGAGGCAGGAGAATCGCTCGAACCCAGGAGGCGGAGGTTGCATTGAGTCAAGATCACGCCATTGCAATCCAGCCTGGGCAACAAGAGTGAAACTCCGTCTCAAAAAAATAAAGAAAGAAAAGAAAAAAAGAAAAAAAAGAAAAGGCTGCAGCTTGGACTGTCACTCTTCACTCAGTCCAGCATCGGATCACGTCTCCTGTCACTCAGGAACTCAGGGGGCGGGGCCTTAAGCATTATCCAATCAGGAACGCTGGGCTGGAAACCGTCCAATCAGCCACGTAGCTGGAGCGAACAGGATGGCTTCCAGCTTCCGGCTTTGGCGGGCCCATTGTCTCTTGCTGACGCAAGAGCTCTCGTCTTCACTGCTCTGTGTCGTCTGCTCCTAGAGGCCCAGCCTCTGTGGCCCTGTGACCTGCAGGTATTGGGAGAGCCACAGCTAAGACGTCGGGACCCCCTGGAAGCCTAGAAATGGTGAGAGTGCCGGTGCGACATCCCGAGAGAGGGGGAGGGGCTGGTTGGAACTGGGGAGGAAGTGGCTGTGGCAGAACTCAGGCCTCCCGGCAGTCAGCTCCGCAATCTGCGCTCCAAGTTCTCATTGCCGAGCTCCGCCTCAGCCATAACATGGCGGCTACGTTGACAGCGGGTCCCCGGGGTGTCTTGTCTTTTCCCTGAGCAGTGACTGTGCCCTGGCCTGGAACCCTCTCCGGGCAGCTCTGCACCCACACGTCTTTCCCAGATTGTTCAGGGACCACGGGAGGGTCGTCAGGGGAGAATCCTGACTCGGGATGCGGGTTCATGAATGGGAAGAGCTTTGGTTCGTGGGGTTCACAGTTTCTCTTTTCTCCTATTAAAAATTTACGGGGCTGGGCGTAGTGGGTCACCCCTGTAATCTCAGCACGTTGGGAGGCGAGGCGGGCTGATCAGTTGAGGTCAGGAGTTCAAGACAAGCATGGCCAAAATGGGGAAACCCCATGTCTACTAAAAATACAAAAATTAGCTGGGTCTGATGGCAAATGTCTGTAGTCCCAGCTACTGGGGAGGCCGAGGTGAGAGAATCTGTTGAACCCAGGAGGCGGAGGTTGCCGTGAGCTGAGATCGCGCCACTGAACTCCAGTCTGGGCGACAGAGCAAGACTCTGCCTAAAAAAAAAGGGGGGGGGGAGGGAGTCACCGCAAAAATATCAAATAATTTAATCAAAGTGTGATTCAAGAACTGTAGAGCACCCAGCCACAGTTTGTTGTTTGTAGTCCATGGGAGGGGCTTGAAGAAGAGACATTTATAAAATGCATGATGAAGAAAACCAAATTCAGTAACTGATTAGGTATAGTTACGTAGTTTTTATTTTTTTATTTTTATTATTTATTTACATATTTTTTTGAGTCTCGCTGTCACCAGGTTGGCGTGCCGTCGTGCGATCTGGGCTCACCGCAAGCTCCGCCTCCCGGGTTCACGCCATTCTCCTGCCTCAGCCTCCCCAGTAGCTGGGACTACAGGCGCCCGCCACTGCGCCCGGCTAATTTTTTGTATTTTTAGTAGAGATGGGTTTCACCATGTTAGCCAGAACGGTCTCGATCTCCTGACCTCGTGATCCACCCGCCTCAGCCTCCCAAAGTGCTGGGATTACAGGCGTGAGCCACCGCGCCCAGCCTAGTTACGTAGTTTTTAAATTTGTACAGTCGAGGTGGAAATTTCCTGGTTATGTAATCAGTTTAATTGGCAGTTTATAGTTGCTTAAGTCTGAATTTTGTTTCCCCTAATGTAATTTACCAAAAAATACACTTGAGTTTTTTTTTTTTTCTTAGAAGTAGGAATCTGGGGACTACAGCTTCCTCATTCTAATTGCCTGCCACTTAATTATTTTCACATCCCACAGGGGACTGATTTTCCCTGGCATTTTTCACATGTGTCCCAAGCAAGGCCTCAGGTGTACCCCATGTTCCTCAGTCTTTCTTTTTTTTTTTTTTTTTTTGAGACGGAGTCTCACTGTGTTGCCATGCTGGAGTTCAGTGGGGCGATCTCAGCTCACTGCAACATCCGCCTCTTGGGTTCAAGTGATTCTCCTGCCTCAGCCTCCTGAGTAGCTGGGAGTACAGGCGCATGCCACCACGCCCAGCTAATTTTTGTATTTTTAGTAGAGACAGGGTTTCACCTTGTTTGTCAGGGTGGTCTCTATCTCTTGACCTCGTGATCCACCTGTCTCAACCTCCCAAAGTGCTGGGATTACAGGTGTGAGCCACTGCGCCTGACCAATAGTCATTTTTTAAAAAGCATTGCATAACACTATTGAAAAGATTTGTTTTCTGTTTGTAAATATTTCCCATGAGAAGAAAGCAAAGAATAATCCCCTGACACTGTATTGTAAAAAATATCTGTGCCTCTTTGTCTTTTATTTTTCCAGAGAACTTACCGAATGTTTTTGGGTCAAGATTACCCTCTGGAAACTTAATAGGGTGGTGTGTCCTCAGCCAACCTTCAGTTTTTTTCTGGTCCTGGGTTTTAGTACTTTCTGGGGATAAACCAAGATACCCATCATGGCTATGTCTGTTAGAGTGTCTAGTGAATATTAGCTCTTGGGTCATTTTCTCCCATAGGACCACCTGAAGTATGGAGTGTAGCCTCTCAAGGGAGCAGGTGGCAGCCTTGGGGTTGAAAGGCAGATCCTGGTGCACTGTTTTTTGTTTTTTTGTTTTTTGTTTTTGTTTTTGTTTTTTTGAAAAGCTAACCCCTTGAGACATGAAGATTTTCTTCACCCAACCTAGCTTCCATTTCTTGGAGACACATTGCTGGTCAGCCAATCAGATGCTGGTATTGAGGGGAAAACAAATAATTTCTGCCCCCTGCATTCTCTTGGATGGGGAGCAGAAAAATAGTGAAAAAACACTTCAAAAGACAAAAAAAACTGACCCCAGTGAGAGGGCGTAAAAACTTAGTAAAATGCACGTGGGGCACTCACTGGGGCATAGCGCAGTGTCTCCTGGGAGGGTAGTTATTGAGCATGTACCTGAACAGCATGAGGATCTGTACCTTGAAAAGATTTGTTCACTTATTTTAACCTCACGTGTTTTTGCTGTTGTTGTTTTTGTTTTGTTTTGTTTTGAAACTGTCTCTGTTGCACAGGCTGGAATGCAGTGGCTCGATCTCAGCTCACTGCAACCCCTGGCTCCTGGGTTCAAGTGATTCTCATGCCTCGGACTCCCGAATAGCTAGGACTACAGGTGCCCACCACTGCACCCGGCTAGTTTTTATGTTTTTAGTAGAGATGGACCAGGCTGGCTTCAAACTTCTGGTCTTAAGCGATCCACCTGCTTTGGCCTCCCGAAGTGCTGGGATTACAGACATGAGCCACTGCACCCAGCTGCATCAGTTTTTTCACTGTAATTTGCATTTTATTAGTAGGGCTTGAAAGGTAAGAAAATATTTACAAAGCACATAAAAGAGATGAGTTTCAAAAAATTAGTATGTAATCATATATTCTATTTGTTAATAATTCTCATTTACCTTTTTCTTTCCCAGAGTGAGTTTAGGAATTTTCTCAGGTGTGTATTTTATGGCTGAGTGATTTCAAACAGAATTCTAAGCCTTAGCTTTAAGAATGCTAGCTACCAAGGAAAAAAGTAGAGAAAATCTCTCTTCCATTTTGGCTGTAGACAATGAAAATGTTTCCACAGGAAAATCTGGTAGATAATTAATGAGTTATATAGATCGTCAAAACATCAGTTCCTCCTTTTGCAGGGTAAATTTGTGACAGTGAGTATCTTGGTTCTATATCCTGTTGTCTTGATTTCTGAGTTTTAATGCTAAATTATATGCGATGAAACGTACCTTCTAGAAGTGTTCCCATATGACTAATTTTTTACTACATTGTTTTTAATATAAATAATAAAATAATATGTTGTCTGAAAGAAGTAGATATATTTGCTTTTCTTATGAAGGTAAGAAAATGCAAGCACGTTAGCCAGGTGCAGTGGCTCATGCCTGTAATCCCAGCACTTTGGGAGGCTGAGGAGGGGGTTGATCACTTGAGGTCAGGAGTTCAAGACCAGCCTGCTCAACATGGTGAAACCCCGTCTCTACTAAAAATACAAAAATTAGCCAGGTGTGGTGGCCCATGCCTGTAGTCCCAGCTACTTGGGAGGCTGAGGCAGGAGAGTGTCTTGAACCCAGGAGGCAGAGGTTGCAGTGAGCTGAGATCGGGCCATTGCATTGCAGCCTGGTGACAGAGCGAGACCATCTCAAAAAAAAAAAAAAAAGTAAGCACCTTAAAATTTCCTTCCCTTATGTACACTGTGTTTGAGTAATTTCACAGGATTATTCAAACAGTTTCAAAAACCAAGTGAATAACTCTGACATGGAAATTAAAGCTTGAACCTAGTGACTCCAAGCTAAGGCTAATATTAAGCATGCAAGAGGAAGTTATTAAAGGCCCAGTTAGTTCTTTCTGAGGAGCCATCCATGCAGATGTCTCAGCCTGCTCACCCCAGCCATAGAAGAAGCCTTTATCCTGAGAGAAGCTACAGAGCCCTGGAAAGCTGGGGTCCCACAGGCAGGTGCAGTTGAGGTTAAGATGAAACTGAGAGGGTCTTACTGATGATGCAGTTATTGTTTTGAGGTACTTTCTAGACTTTGTAAAAAAAAAAAAAAAAAAAATTAGATTTACGTAAAAAAAAATTCTAAAAAGGTATTGCAACAAGAGGAAATACCAACTAACTATAAGATCTTTATGGCTTGCAAAGGTGTAGACAGAAAACGACTTTCTTTCCTAGGGAGGTGCAAACAAGATTAGAAAGGAGGTGGGAGGGGAATGGCAAATGGAGGGTGAAAAAGTCAGATCTTAGATCAGAGAATGTTTTACACTGAAATCAGCATGCTCTTAGGAGGGATGTAAAATGGGGTTGTATGTTGACTCAGACTGAGGGTAGCTCAAAGTTCAGGAGCCTGAGGGAAGGAGATAAACTTAAGTTTGATTAAGAAATATTTTATTTGGCCGGGCACAGTGGCTCACACCTGTAATCCCAGCAAGTTGGGAAGCCAAGGCAGGTGGATCACCTGAGGTCAGGGGTTTCAGACCAGCCTGACCAATATGAAGAAACCCTGTCTCTACTAAAAATACAAAAAAAATTAGCCGAGCGTGGTGCCACCTGTTGCAGGCTTACATGCCTGTAATCCCACCGGGAGGTGGAGGTTGTGGTGAGCCAAGATGGTGCTGTTGCACTCCAGCCTGGGCAACGAGAGCAAAACTCCCCTCAAAAAAAAAAAAAAAAGGAAATATTTTATTTTAGGCCAGGCTGGTGGCTCACACCTGTAATCCCAGCACTCCGCCTGTGGAGGCTGAGTTGGGCAGATCACCTGAGGTCGGGAGTTCGCGACCAGCCTGAGCAACATGGAGAAACCCTGTCTCTATTTTAAAAAACACATGTCAGGCGCGGTGGCTCAAGCCTGTAATCCCAGCACTTTGGGAGGCCGAGGCAGGTGAATCACGAGGTCAGGAGATCGAGACCATCCTGGCTAACATGGTGAAACCCTGTCTCTACTAAAAATACAAAAAAATTAGCCAGGCATGGTGGCAGGTGCCTGTAGTCCCAGCTACTGGACTGGGGAGGCTGAGGCAGGAGAATGGCGTGAACCCGGGAGGCGGAGCTTGCAGTGAGCCAAGATCACGCCACTGCACTCCAGCCCGGGCAACAGAGCAAGACTCCATCTCAAAAAAAAACCACCGAAAAAACAAAAATTAGCCGGGTGTGGTGGTGGGCACCTGTACTCCCAGCGACTTGGGAAGCTGAGGGAGGAGAATGGCTTGAACCTGGGAGGCAGCGGTTGCAGTGAGCTGGGATAGCGCCACTGCACTCCAGCCTGGGCAACAGAGTGAGACTCTGGCTCAAAAAAAAAAAAAAAAGAAAAGAAATATTTCATTATGACCACTGAAAACAAATTCAGCTGATTTTTTTAAATGAGAAAAAGAAAATGTGCAGAGTGTGTGTCTGGCTGTGTGATAGGTAAGAAAAGAGCACCATCTAACTCATAATGGGAAGGGTGTTTCTTTCCATAAACTGTTTGTGGAGCACACAAAGGATGGAGAATTGTATTAATCACAAATATTTTCCAGGATTATCTATGTGCTTCATCTTTCCCCATCTCTTTTCTTTGTTCTGTGCGTTTCTTCCATTTGGCTTTTCCTGGGCTGCATCTTATATGTGAAACCAGTAAACATAACTACAGTGTTTTGCTGAGTTCTGTGAGTAGCTCTACCAAATTATTGAACTTCAGAGAGGTTATGGGACTCCCCAGGTTTTAAACAGTAGCTCAGAACCATAGATGGGCCCTTGGGGTTTGTGACTGGCATCTGCCATGAGGACAATGTTGCGGGACTGAGCCCTGAATCAGGGTCTACGATGACTCTGGGTGGTGTCAGAATTCAAATGTGAGACAATAAGTTAGTGTTGGAGAATTGTTTGATGTTCAGCAAACTCTACAGATGTGGTGCCAGAAAAAAGATACCACGGAGGCCTGGCCTGGAGTAAAATGGGTGATTGGGAGTGGGAGGCTCTGCTCTGTTGTACACAGGCTATCACGCTGCCCATTGTCCTGTGATCCCAGGTCTTCTCTCAGGGTGACAGAGGACTGAAAATGTAGAGGAAAGAAGCTCTGATGACAGACCCCCTTTTCCCCTGGCTGCCACCACAGGATTCCCACCCACTCACAAACACACACACTAGACATTGACGTGTCCACATTCCTCCTGGGACTCGGCACCACCCTCAGGAACCTCACAACGGCATTTTTTGTTTTTGTTTTTGTTTTGTTTTGTTTTTGAGATGGAGTCTCGCTCTGTTGCCCAGGCTGGAGTGCAGTGGCGTGATCTCGGCTTGCTGCAAGCTCCACCTCCCGGGTTCACGCCATTCTCCTGTCTCAGCCTCCCGAGTAGCTGGGACTACAGGCGCCCGCCACTATGCCCGGCTAATTTTTTTTGTATTTTTAGCAGAGACGGGGTTTCACTGTGTTAGCCAGGATGGTCTCAATCTCCTGACCTCGTGATCCGCCCGCCTTGGCCTCCCACCCAAAGTGCTGGGATTACAGGCGTCAGCCACGGCACTCGGCCCACAATGGCATTTTTGATCCTAGTGTTTCTTGCCAAGAATCCACAAGTCTCTACAAGTCTCCTAGCATACTCCCACTCACAGACATTGAATCTGCAGCAGCAACTTGTTTTCTGCACCATCCTAGCATTTTGGACCAGCTGTTCATAATCTCACCTGCCTGCATGCACACGGAAATAAATCAGAGTACAGCCCCACTGGGACCCACTATCTGTACCAAAAATCAGTCTTCTCACCTACATTGCACTGTCTCCCACCCAGGGAGTTTTTTTTCTTTTAGCTTTTATTTTTGGTTCAGGGTACACATGTGGGTTTGTTACACAGCTAAAATTATGTCATGGAGGTTTGGTGTGCAGAGTATTTTGTCACTGAGACACTACCCATAGCACCAAATAGGTCTGTTTTCTGATCCTCTTAGTCCTTCCACCCTCCACCCTCAACTAGGCCTCAGTGTCTTCTGTTCTCCTCTTTGTGTTCATGTGTTGTTATTATTTAGCTCTTTTAAATAATAACATGCATTTGGTTTTCTGTTTCTGCATTATTACTACTACTACTATTATTATTATTATTATTATTATTTTGAGACAGAGTTTTGCACTTGTTGCCCAGGGTGGAGGGCAATGGTGTGATCTCGGCTCACTGCAACCTCCGCCTCCCAGGTTCAAGCAATTCTCCTGCCTCAGCCTCCCGAGTAGCTGGAATTACAGGTGCATGCCACCACCCCCGGATAATTTTGTATTTTTAGTAGATACGGGGTTTCTCCATGTTGGTCAGGCTGGTCTCAAACTCTGTACCTCATGTGATCCATCCCCCTTGGCCTCCCAAAGTGCTGGGATTACAGGCATAAGCCATCACACCCAGCCTCTGCATATCTCATCCTCCAAAGTAGCTGGGACTACATGCGGGCGTTACCACATCTGGCCAATTTTTCTCTTTGTATTTTCTGTGGAGACAAGATTTTGCCATGTTACCCAGGCTGGTCTCAAACTTCTAAGCTCAGGCAGTCTACATGCCTCGTCCTCCCAAAGTGCTGGGATTACAGGCATGAGCCACTGCATCTGACCATACCATATTTTCTTTATCCAGTCTACCATTGATAGGCATTTACGGCCTGTGCATGTCTTTGCTATTGTGAATAGTGCTGCAATGAACATGCATGTGGATGTGTCTTTATAATATAATTTATATTGCTTTGGGTATATACCCAATTATGAAGTTCCTGGGTCAAATGATAATTGTTTTTAGTTCTGTGAGGAATCACCACACTGCTTTTTACAGTTGTTGAACTAATTTACACTCCTACCAGCAGAGTATAAGCATTCCCTTTCACTTAAATGGTTATTTTAATGTTGTTATTTGCACTTTTGAAAGTGTAGAAGTGTTTTAACTGAAATATAGTTGCAATTTTTAAAAATGCTACTTACATTATGACTAGTTCATTAAAATTATTAATACTTAGATATTTATATCTAATATCCAAAGAAAATTTGCTACCAATTTTGTTACAGTAGATGTTAGTCTGACATGTTTATTACTGTATTCAATAGGGATAATTATGAGCAAACGCAATTTTAGTATCTCTTATTTCACCAAATTGGAATGCTGCTATTACAGAACAAATAAAGACAGGTGATGTGGCCACCCAAACACCACCAACATAGCTCTTTAGTTAGCTATATTGCAAGCTCTAATATATTCCACTATATGAACACAGTCAGATTCTATTTCTTCATCAAAATGTGTTGTTGGAAGTTGTCAGATGTATTTAAATATAGAACCCCCATTCAATGGCTAGGAGATGAGAGAGCAGCAGAGATGGAAAAGAAACTTTATAAAATTATTCTGAAAATCTGCCCCCTTTCTACATAATGTTCATGTTTCTCATGTTGAGAGTAGCTGTGTACTTTGGGTGTTTAGACAGAAATTGCTTTTAGGGGAGTATTTTCTGGCTGACTTGATCAATCTCATATCTAATCTGAGCTTTTTCTCAAGATCTCTCCTTTAATTGTACTCCACTTGCTGTAACACCAAAGGATTCAGAGCCAAGTTGATCCTACCTAGAATCTGCAGATAAAAAAGGGCCAGACTTTGGATAGAGAATGTACAGAAAACTAACAAAAGGCATTTTCTGCATTGTGAGATGTCAACATAGACATAGCCCCCATTTGGGAGTGTGTCTCTTTGAGATGTTTCACATCTTGTTCATTGACCCGCTACAGTTATGTGAGAGGCTCCAGGAGGAAGTAGAATGTGATGGCAGAAACTGTAGTGAGAGATCAAGGCTGCAAAGTATCCAGAGCCATGACCACAACCACAACTATATTTACCTGTAAAATGTGATACTGGAGTAGACTATTTTTGTTCTTTCTCTTACCCAAGAGCTAGTAAATCAGAATGGGTGATCCAGGTTGTGGAGTTCCACCAGGGCTATTCCATTTTCTATTTAGAATCAGCCTGAGTCTCTCCAGCCTGACTTATCATTGGGCCAGCGGCCCAGGGTCACTGGGAATTCCCTCAGAATCACCTAGGTGTCTTTGAGGCATTTGAGATGTCCCATGCAGAATTGTGTCAGGCTGACAGGAGTTAATTCTGCTTCTGTCTCAGTGTATGAGAAATGAGTCATCTATGTTAGTTCATCTCCTCATACAAGAGGTGTCTTTGGTTGGTACCCAGATGAGAGTTTCTCCAGTTTCCTGGTACTTGGATGATAAACAAGGAGGAGATCTGGAGACCCAAATAGATAAACTAGTAGCTTCCATTTCATATGGCCATTTAAAAAAAAAAAAAAAAAATGAAGCAGTCATGGTTCCTACAATCCAGAAACTTTTAGTCTAGACTAGCAACTGGATAAATAATTAAATTGTGCATCATATGGTTGGTACAACAAATACAATGTGTCTAAAATCTTGGGCTTTATTTAGGCCACTTTCTTTATATTGCTGTGTTCTGATATCTACATCTGAAGGCATATTTATGAACAGAAGAACCGTTACTATAATTTCTTTTTTTTATATTTTTGAGAGGGAGTGCAGTGGTGTAATCTCAGCTCACTGCAACCTCTGCCACCCTGATTCAAGTGAGCCTACTGCCTCAGCCTCCTGAGTAGCTGGGATTACAGGTGCCTGCCATCGCATCTGGCTAATTTTTGTATTTTGAGCAGAGATGGAGTTTCACCATCTTGGTCAGGCTGGTCTTGAACTCTGCACCACATCCGGCAGTATAATTTCTACTTCTTTTTCCTTAAGTGTACATATTTATTTTCTAATAAAATTACCCTAGAAAGGCTGGGCACGGTGGCTCATGCCTGTAATCCCAGCACTTGAGAGGCTGAGGCAGGCAAATCATGAGGTCAGGAGTTTGAGACCAGCCTGGCCAATATGGTGAAACACCATCTCTACTAATAATACCAAAATTAGTCAGGCATGGTGGCGCACACCTGTAGTTCTAGCTGCTTGGGAGGCTGAGGCAGAAGATTCACTTGAATCTGGGAGGCAGAGGTTGCAGTGAGCCGAGATCGCACCAGTGCACTCCAGCCTAGGTGACAGAGTGAGACTGCATCTCAAAACAAAAACAAAAAAAAAGTTACCCTAGAAGACCTTAAGGGATTTGTTTAAATTGCATATTAGTATATAGTATAAAGTCGACAGGGCAGTGGCTAGAAAAGATTAAAATTGCAGAAACTCTGGATTTACGTTTCTTTTAGGTAAGCTTAGGAGAAACAAAACTGGAAGTACCCCAGCGGCATAGAGAACAGAATTCTACATAGTGTCTTCACCCTGCCCCAGACCTATTCAGATTCACCCTTTTTGGAGACTATTTAGTTCTGACCCTACCTTGGAGTCTTGCCTCACAGAACTGATTAGAAGAGATCAGAGTTTTGGCTGGTGAATCCTGCTGCGTTTCTAGAGCCGGTGCTCACAATTTCCTGAAACCCAAAAGCATATAAATGGGAAAAATAAAGTATGTATTTTAGGGTCTTAGTTTTTAAATGTATTAAAACCAGTGCTTGCAGAGACATTCTAATTAGCAATTTGTTTTCTATTCCTGCAGATCCAGTAGTTGCTCCATAAGTCAAAAAAAGTAAATATAAACAGAATAAAATTTTCTCTATACTACGTTAAACTCTTCCTTCTATATCTCTTCCATTTGTCTATATTTAGCTTTTATTCTGTACAATTTTTTAAAAAATTTTGATGACCGAGAAATAGAAGAAATAAAAATGCTGGGACCTTTAACTATGTCCTGGAAATTATTAAACCCTTAGTGCCAGCTCCCAGGGTGTTATGAGAATACCCAGCACAGTGCTCTGTATCATACTCTTGAGCACATAGTACCTGCTTAATAAACATTGCATTAGTAAATGTGTACATGTTGCTTTTTAAATCAAGACTTATTCAGACATTGCTGCCTTCTGTTTTGTCTGTAAAGAGCCAGCAAAGAATATAAAACTTTAGGATGGAGATGGGTTGTCCTTATTTGTACCAGAAGTATTTGGTTGTGACAAGAGGGCTGAGTGTAAGGGACCCTGTGTTGTTCCTGCTTCTCTAACTAATGCTAATAATGAGCTAAGGGGGAGCAACATCTGCATTGACAGGGAACTTGTTTAAAACACCCATTCATGGACCCTTTTCAAACCTGCAAAATCACATTACATAAAGTGGGGCCAAAATTACCAAGTGATTTATAAGCTCGTTAAAGCTTGAGAGGCAATGCTTAGCTTAGTGGTTATCAGCCCAGGCTTCTCATGAGGATCACGTGGCCAATTTGCAGAAATCTCTTGTGCCCTCCCCACAGCTTCTGTTTATTGTTGTGGGTGGAAGCATCCGTGTTGTTTTAATGAAGGGCCTCGTATGACTCTAAAGTGAGGCCAGAATGAGGTATGAGGGCTTCAAAATACATTCATGAGAGTTAAATTCCACATTTGCACTAAAGGGTGGTCACAGGGCCTGTTCTATTTGGGTTTGGTAGGGACAAGTCAGTGTGGCACATATTTGCATTACTGTAGCAGAAATTGCCGGTGTCTGTAGCAGAGGAGGGCACCTGGGGACCCGAAAGGAGAAACATTTTTATTTTCATGGAGCAGCTCATTGTTCCTGAATCTCTTCTGTTTTAAAGGACAGAAATGGGTTAACTTTTTCTTTTTCTGCCAATTGATGTCATGCTAGCAGGTAAACATGTAATACTGACACCTTTAAAGACATATTCTGAAGATGCAGGTGTAATTTATCCAGAGAGTCTCATCTGAGAATGAATTCCAGAGGAGGAGGAGGAAGAAAAAAATAGCTTTTCTTCAGGTAAACATGTGTCAGATGAAGAGCAGTGTTGATTCTGCCTCCTGGACTGCCATGCGTTTAGTACTCACAAACCTTTACTTCTCTACTTGTGTTTTTCCTCCCTAATGAGTTTGGTTTAACTACTTGTTAAAATTCTTATGATAGTCAAGGGTCTCTGAAAAATATTTATTTCCTGTATCTCAGAGCCTTCTCTTTATTCTCTGCATCATAGCTTCTTATATGCCATGCAGGATTCTCAGCAATAATTTATGATCTGCAGTGTTAAAAATGTTTCCTTTGTGGCTGTTGAACATGGAAAGATGTGGATACTCAAGATTTCTATTGGGGAAAACTCTGGTCCTTAGTAAAGATGTAGAACATGTAATGTTGAGGCTCCATCTGTGTGTTCTATTGCTCTATGCAGAACGAGATTAAGAAAATGCTTATTTAAATGAGATGGCATTTATTACCCAGAAAGTTCTGAAAAAAAATTATTAATTGATACCTGCTCTCCAGGGAGCTAAGTGAAGCCTACTTAAAATTACTACTAAAAATTACAGAACAGAGGAGTAATCTGTATTTTAAAGTTTGCATAAAACATGTTTCTTTTTTTTTCTTTTTTCTTTTTTTTTTTTTGAGACAGAGTCTCGCTGTGTCACCCAGGCCAAGGGTGTAGTGGCGTGATCTGGGCTCACTGCAAACTTCACCTCCCGGGGTCAAACAATTCTCCTGCCTTAGCCTCCCAAGTAGCTGGAATTACAGGTGCCCGCCACCACGCCCGGCTAATTTTTGTATTTTGTAGAGATGAGGTTTCACCCTGTTAGGCTGGTCTCAAACTTATGACCTCGTGATCCGCCCACCTCATGCCTCCCAAAGTGCTGGGATTACAGGCGTGAGCCACTGTGCCCGGCCTAAAACTGATGTTTCTTTATGGTTAAATTCAGACTATAATTTACTTAGGGGGGGGGAATATTTCAACAGTGATGCTGTGTTCTTCTGTGAGTATTAGCATATCATAAAAATTTGTCCTAGTGCAGTTAATGGTTAATGATTCACTTGGTTAAGTAGCTCCCTGACAGATTTTTTTCACTATAGAGTTTTTTTATTAAGTATCTTTATGCAGCTGATGTGCATAAACCATCACATTTAATCTGGCAGCTGTCCTTTCTTATTTATTTCCTACATATTGTCTTTGATAAATGAGGGCTCTTTGTTTATAGGCTAGAAAATGTGGGGAAAAACACAGGCTCTTCCACTTACTAAATGTTTGAAAAAATATCCTTTTGGGGCCAAAAACAATGGCACTACTGGTGAGCTTGTTAGAAATTCAAAAAATTGACCGGGCATGGTGGCTCATGCCTGTAATCCCAGCACTTTGGTAGGCTGAAGCAGCAGATCACCTGAGGTCGGGAGTTCAAGAGCAGCCTGACCAACATGGAGAAACCCCATCTCTACTAAAAATACAAAAAAAAATTAGCCAGGCATGGTGGCTCATGACTGTAATCCCAGCTACTCGGGAGGCTGAGGCAGGAGAATTGCTTGTACCCAGGAGGTGGCGTTTCCGATAAGCCAAGATGGCGCCATTGCACTCCAGCCTGGACAACAAGAGCAAAACTCCATCTATAAATAAATAAGAAAGACTTTATTTCAGGTCTTCTGGAAAAATAAACCTGCATAACAAGGTCATCAGCTTATTGTACATATTAAAATTTGAGAGGTGCCTTCAAACTCAACATTTCTATCTGAAAAATATTCATAACTCATTCCATATGATGTAAATATACCACTCAAAAATGTACATGTTCGTGTTCATGGCCTTAATTTTATACTTTATTATCATATATGAACTGATGTTGTGGATGTTGTGCTGCTCTTTTTTCTCAGAGTTAGAGAATACATTAGAGAATATTTCTGTGTTGAAAATCATTTTATTGGATAATTTTAGTCCTATAAGTCAGAACCACTTCTCTTTACTCTCTCATTTCACCTGAAGTCAAATTAAAAATTCCACCCATGGCCACTTGGTAAAAATAAGTGTGTGTGTGTTTTTCAGGGACCATTGCAATTTAGAGATGTGGCCATAGAATTCTCTCTGGAGGAGTGGCATTGCCTGGACACTGCACAGCGGGATTTATATAGGGATGTGATGTTAGAGAACTACAGACACCTGGTCTTCCTTGGTGAGGATAACTTGAGTACATAATTCATAATATTACCCTAAAGGTTTTATTTCTCTTTTTTGTAGAATTTTTTTAGTAATTTATTCTTTGCATACAAGAGTTTCAGATCCCCTTTTTCCAGAAGAATCTTCAGAATTTTTTCATTTAGAAAAGAATTTCTTCATGATGCTTCATCTTATTCCAAACTTTCCACATTCCTGAGTTGAGCTTTGTTCTTCACTCCAAATTAGTGGTAATTCCAAAACTTTAGTGGCATAAAATATTGTTGCCCCCACCTGAAAATCTAATTGCCACCACTAATTTTTTATTTAGTAGAACCCGGTAGTAAAATTAAGAAACCTACAAATTGAAAGTATTTTCTAAATATTTAGAAATTTCTGTTATAGGCCAGGCATGGTGGCTCACGCCTATAATCCCAGCACTTTGGGAGGCTAGGCGGGTGGATCACCTGAGGTCAGGAGTTCGACACCAGCCTGACCAACATGGTGAAACCTGTCTGTACTAAAACTGCAAAAATTAGTCGGGCGGCACATGCCTGTAATCCCAGCTACTCGGGAGGCTGAGACGGGAGAACCGCTTGAACTCTGGAGGTGGAGGTTGCGGTGAGCCAAGATCGAGCCATTGCACTCCAGCCTGGGCAACAAGAGCGAAATTCTGCCTCAAAAAAGAAAAAAAAATTTCTGTTATAACTTAGTATTTTAGTATTAATTTACTAGAATACTTTATCACATCCTCTCTGCTGAGCACAGTACTAGCTTGTAATTGGAGAATATGAGCAAGATTCATATTATTTATTCTTAATAAAACAGGTATTGTTGTCTCTAAACCAGACCTGATCACCTGTCTGGAGCAAGGAAAAAAACCTTTAACTATGAAGAGGCATGAGATGATTGCCAAACCCCCAGGTAGGTGCGAGTGAAAATTAATACGACAGACAACACAGATAAGAGGTCCCAAGGTCAAAGAGAAAGCGAGTCCTTAAAATGTGATTTGGGAAGCTGTGTTCCCAAGGAAATAGTTCCTGGGCAGCTTTTTTTTTTTTTTTTCCTTTCCTTTTTTCTTTTAATTTTGCTCTCACAGAGAGGCATCTTCTGTCTTATGCTTTTAAATTCTCTAAGGATTCTATTTTTCTTTCAGTGAGCTTCCTTCAAGTTCACAGTGAGAGCCAAAGTCCTCTTCATGACAGATAAGAGACTGCACAATCTGGCTGTTTTTCCATTGTTTTGGGGACACACAAGTATCTGCATGATTTTGAGAAACTAAAACCCTTTTTTAAGTTCTCTTTTTGTATCAGGTCTTAAATGTGTGTGAAAGTATTAGTTTCTGTTCCATTTTTTGTTCATTTTTCTGTTTTGTTACTATATAGTCTTGAAATATATAGTTTGAAATTTTAAGTATGATATCCTGCTTTGTTCTTTTTCCTCATGATTGCTTTGGCTATTCAAAGTTTATTTTAGTTTCATGTAAATTTTAGAATTGTATTTTCAATTACTGTGAAAAAACTGCAATTTTAATAGGAAGTTTATTGAATCTGTAGATTGGATAATATGGCACTTCAATAATATTTAATCTTTCAATCCATAGACATAAACTATTTTAAAATTTACTTGAATCTTCTCCAATTGTTTCATTTTTTTTTTGTATTACCTCCTTGGTTAATTTTTTCCTCAGAAATTTATTATTTAATGTTATGGTAAATAAGATTTTTTATTTTATCAGATAGTTAAACTGTATGAAACCATAGATATACTTTTATGTTAATTTTATATTTTCCTAATTAGTGTATTTATTAGTTTAGACAGGTTTTAATGTACTGTGTATGGGTTTTTTTATTACACTTTTAAGTTCTAGGGTACATGTGCACATTGTGCATGTTTGTTACATAGGTATGCACGTGCCATGTTGGTTTGCTGCACCCATTAACTCGTCATTTACATTAAGTATTTCTCCTGATGCTATCCCTCCCCCAGCCCCCCACCCCACGACAGGCCCCAGTGTGTGATGTTCCCCGCTCTGTGTCCAAGTGTTCTCATTGTTCAATTCCCACCTATGAGTGAGAACATGCAGTGTTTGGTTTTCTGTCCTTGTGATACTTTGCTCAGAATGATGGTTTCCAGCTTCATCCATGTCCCTGAAAAGGACATGAACTCATCCTTTTTTATGGTTGCATAGTATTCCATGGTGTATATGTGCCACATTTTCTTAATCCAGTCTGTCATTGATAGACATTTGGGTTGGTTCCAAGTCTTTGCTATTGTGAATAGTGCCGCAATAAACATACGTGTGCATGTGTCTTTATAGTAGCATGACTTATAATCCTTTGGGTATATACCCAGTAATGGGATCACTGGATCAAATGGTATTTCTAGTTCTAGATCCTTGAGGAATCGCCACACTGTCTTCCACAATGGTTGAACTAGTTTATACTCCCACCAACAGTGTAAAAGCGTTCCTGTTTCTCCACATCCTCTCTAGCATCTGTGGTTTCCTGACTTTTTAATGATTGCCATTCTAACTGGTGTGAGATGGTATCTCATTGTGGTTTTGATTTGCATTTCTTTGATGACCAGTGATGATGAACATTTTTTCATGTGTCTGTTGGCTGCATAAATGTCTTCTTTTGAGAAGTGTCTGTTCATATCCTTTGCCCACTTTTTGGTGAGGTTGTTTTTTTCTTGTAAATTTGTTTAAGTTCTTTGTAGATTCTGGATATTAGCCCTTTGTCAGATGGGTAGATTGCAAAAATTTTCTCCCATTCTGTGGGTGCCTGTTCATTCTGATGGTGGTTTCTTTTGCTATGCAGAAGCTCTTTAGTTTAATTAGATCCCATTTGTCTATTTTGGCTTTTGTTGCCATTGCTTTTGGTGTTTTAGTCATGAAGTCCTTGCCCATGCCTATGTCCTGAATGGACAAAATTGACAATATAGTTGGAAGTAAACCACTCCTCAGCTTATGTAAAAGTACTGTGTTTGGTTTTTTAAAAATAAGATTGTATGATCTACAAACAGCATTTTACTTATTTTTCTATTTCAATGGATTTTTTTAATTTATTTGACTAATTCTTCTGCCACATACTTCCAGTCCTAGATTAAAATAGAAGCATTGACAATGGGCACAATATAGTTTTGTATTGGTGTCTGAATTTGATGGAGAAAACAAAACACCTCTTCAAGTTTTCATAAACTAATTTTAGAAGGTAAAAAATATTTTACTGGGCCCTTAGTGTGATGAGATCCTCTCTGAATTTGTAGTGAAGAGGGGTTGTAGCTTGGTCACAAGGCTGCTGGGTCTGCACTAGGGTTTACCTTTAGTTGGCTTGATACAGGGACTTGGGTAGTTGTAATTCCCATTTTATTTTTGGACAGACTGACTATCCTTCAGCACTTTGCTCCGTAGCGCAGACACTAGGGCATGTTTTTGCAGTTGGGTCTGCATATGCTGGGCCTTCTATCAGGATGTGGATGAGTGTGGCTTTCACTGAGTACCAGAGAGCATTTCCTCAGGTAACTGTGTGGGTTTCTATATAGGCAGAACTGGCCATAAACTGTGGCACAGGTAAATGAAACTGAATCATTCAACTGTTTCAGGGCCACAGTAAAGACCAAGGTCTGCAGGCCTGCCTACGTGGCTGTAAATGGGCACCTTCTTCCAGGTCTCTGGAATGGCAGGACCTCTGCCAGACTGTGGCTGGGAGGAGTTTCGGATAGTTACAGAGTAAGTTCAGAATTCTCAGTGGGACCAAGTTGGGTGAACCCTATCCTGGTCTGTAGCCAAGAACAGGGGTCTTGTAATTTCCCACCTGAATGAGGGCCTGCCTTCTGAATAGAACACTTCTCAATCTTAAGCTTTAACAGCGTTTCACAACTCCCTCCCTGGATCTCAAATCTTACAGGCACTTGTTTTGGAGATGCGGTCTTGCTACATAATGCAGACTGGTCTCAAAATCCTGGCCTGAAGCAGTTCTCCAACCTTAATATACCATGGAGCTGTCATTATAGGTGTGAGCCATAATGCCTGGTTCTCTCATAAAGGCATTTTTGTCAGGGATAGCTGACCTTTTTTTGCTGTAAGAGGATATGAAAATAGGGGACTTTTCATCTTTTCATCTTAGTGAGGTCACTCTCCTTATACATTTTTACTTTCTGTTTTCTATTTCAAATTTGTCATAATTTTAGATTCAGAAATTTAGGACAATGTGCTAGAATTTGCATGGTATGCCTGAAGTAAATTAGATAATTAGTAGGTACTCCATATTTACTAAAATAGTTACGTGTAAATTTAAGTTTGCTGCAGGCAAAAGGGAATTACAGAATTTTCATCTACTTTCTTCAGCCTATATCTAAATAATAATGTAGTTTATTTCCTAATATTTGTTTTACATATCAGAGGGTCTAACCCTATTCTGCAAAATATATATATTTTTTATTTAACAATATAAGTCTATTCTTTTCTTTTTTTTTTTGAGACGGAGTCTCGCTCTGTCGCCCAGGCTGGAGTGCAGTGGCGCAATCTCGGCTCACTGCAAGCTCCGCCTCCCGGGTTCACACCATTCTCCTGCCTCAGCCTCTCCGAGTAGCTGGGACTACAGGCGCCTGCCACCACGCCCGGCTAATTTTTTTTTTTTGTATTTTTAGTAGAGACGGTTTCACCGTGGTCTCGATCTCCTGACCTCGTGATCTGCCCGCCTCGGCCTCCCAAAGTGCTGGGATTACAAGCGTGAGCCACCGCGCCCGGCCCTATTCTTTTCTTTTAAAGTTGGATTATAGCAGTTTCATTTTGTGTAAAAAGATATTTAAAACATAAAAAGTAACACTAGTTTCTTTTAAATTGTTATTTATTAAAAATTTCTCAGAATCTTCTATGTATAATTGCACTGCATATTCTCTGAAATTTTACTGCCACACAGTGCATGCCAGTGATTCAAAATACCTGCATGTAATGAGTACACAGTAACAGCTAAATATTGTAGTTACGTAGACAATTTTTTTTTTTTTTAAATTTTTTGAGATGGAGTCACACTCTGTCACCCAGACTGGGGTGCAGTGGTGTGATCTTCGCTCACCTCAACCTCCACCTCCTGGCTTCAAGCAGTTCTCATGCCTCAGCCTCCCAAGTAGCTGCAATTACAGGCATGTATCACCATGCCCAGCTAATTTTTCTGTTTTTAGTAGAGATGGGGTTTCACCATGTTGGTCAGGCTGGTCTGGAACTCCTGGCCTCAGGTGATCTGCCCGCCTCGGCCTCCCATAGTGCTGAGATTACAGATGTGAGCCACTGCGCCTGGCCTAACAATGTTTGTTTAAATGATACATCAATGTTGCATGCCAGATTTTATGAGTAAACATTTCTCTTATTATTGTTTTGAAGTTCCACATTAGTGTGCTTTTTCAGAGTAGGTTTCTTTTTCTTTTTTTTTTTTTTTTGAGACAGTCTCACTGTCACCCAGGCTGGAGTGCAATGGTGCGATCTCAGCTCACTGCAACCTCCGCCTCCCGGGTTCCAGAGATTCTTCTGCCACAGCCTCCCGAGTAGCTGGCACTACAAGCGCCCGCCACCACAGCCGGCTAATTTTTGTATTTTTAGTCAAGATGGGGTTTCACCATGTTGGCCATGCTGATCTCAAACTCTTGACCTCAGGTGGTCTACCCTCCTGGGCCAACCAAAGTGCTGGTATTAAACAGGCTCAAGCCTCCGTGCCCGTCTTTTTTTTTTTTTTGAGATGGATTCTCGTTCTGTTGCCCAGGTTGGAATGCAGTGGCATGATTTTGGCTCACTGCAACCTCCACCTCCTGAGTTCAAGCGATTCTTCTGCCTTAGCCTTCTGAGTAGCTGGAACTACAGGTGTGCACCACCATGCCTGGCTAATTTTTGTATTTTTAGTAGAGGTGAGGTTTCACCATATTTGTTTGTCAGGCTGATCGCGAACTCCTGACCTCAGGCAATCCACCCGCCTTGGCCTCCCAAAGTGCTGGGATTACGGGCGTGAGCCACGGCACCCGGCCAGGTTTTTCTTGTTTTGTTTTTTTATTTTTTTAAAAAGGGAGTTTTGCTCTTGTTGCCCAGGCTGGAGTACAATGGCATAATCTTAGCTTACTGCAACCTCCACCTTCCGAGTACAGGCATGCGCCACCATACCCAGCTAATTTTGTATTTTTAGTAGAGACGGGGTTTTACCATGTTGGTCAGGCTGGTCTCAAACTCCTGACCTCAGGTGATCCGCCTGCCTCAGCCTCCCCAAGTGTTGGGATTACAGGTGCGAGCCACCGCCCCCAGCCTGAAACAGTTTTTTAATTCTGTCTACATGAGTAGTCATACAAATTCTCCTAATTTCAACATCTATTTATTTATGAATCTATATTATTTTTGTGTGGCGGAAACACATAACAAAATGTGTTATCTGTCAAAAACACATAAGAAAATTTATAATAAAATATTTCTAGGCCAGGCGCAGTGGCTCACACCTGTAGTCCCAGCACTTCAGGAGGCCAAGGCAGGCGGATCATGAGGTCAGGAGATGGAGACTATCCTGGTCAACATGGGGAAACCGCATCTCTACTAAAATACAAAAAATTAGCCGGGCATGATGGCACATGCCTGTAGTCCCAGCTACTCAGGAGGGTGAGACAGGGGAATTGCTTGAACCCAGGAGGCAGAGATTGCAGTGAACCGAGATCTTGCCACTGTACTCCAGCCTCGGAGACAGAGTGAGACTCCATCTCAAAAAAAAATAAGTATATATATATATATATTATATATATATTTATATATATTCTGTTTAGACATATTATGTTGACATATTATGCAACATATCACTAGAATATTTTTATCTTGCAAAGCTAAATCTCAATACACATTAAACAACTACCAATTCTTCACATTTCCTAGCACTTTTAAAACACCACTCTTTTCGGTTTCTAAGCGTATAACTGCTTTATATATCTCATACAATCTCTGTCTTTTTGTGGCTGGCTCATTTTATTTTGCATAATGTCATCAATATTTATCTTAATAATTGTTAGAATATTTTCTGCTTTTTGAAAATTGAGTGATATGCCAGTATTTTTGTATCTACTGATTTGGTGACAGAAATTTGCATCGCTTTTACCTGTTGGCTTTCAGTAGCAATGCTACAATAATTATGGGAAAGGTGATATATGTGCTGCATTCTGTTTTATTAGTCTACTTTTTCATCTTTATACTCATACCAAATTGTTTTAATTCTGTAGCTTTTTGATGTGTTTTGAAATCAGAAATTGTAATGCCTCCAACTTTTTTTTTTTTTTTGAAGATTGTTGGGTACTTTGTCTTTTTAGATTCCATATAGTTTTGGATTTGCTGTTTTTATTTCTTCAAAAATACAATGAGAAATTTGAAAAATATTGCATTAAATCTATAGATTAAATTGAGCGGTATAGACATATTCACAATATTAATTATTTCCTTTTTGATTGTTTTTGAGATGGAGTTAAATTCACGTGCCTCAGCCTCCCAAAGTAACAGGCATGAGCCACCGCACCCAGCCAAGTTATTTCAACAAGTGCATGTTCAAGAGTGTGTTGTATAATTTCTATATATTTGAAAATTTATCAGTTATTTATATTATTGTCTCATACTCTAATTCTATTTTTGTCATAGAAAGTAATCTATGAAATTTGAGTTTTAAAAAATGTGTTAAGACTTTGTTTTTGACCTAACAGGTGGTCTATAAAGAGGAATGTTTTATGAGCTATTGAGAAGGCTATGTATCCTGATGTTGTTGAGGAGTGTTCTCTATCCCTTCATTAGAAATAATTGTTTTTGACTGCCTTTTAGTCCTCTGTTCCCTTACTAATATACTGTCTTGTTTTATTATTATTACAGAAAGTGGGGTATTGAAATATCCTACTATATTGCTCTCTCTATTTATTCAACTTTGTTAGTATTTGCTTTATATATTTGAAAGCCCAATTTGAGACACACACACACAAATACACACATGGATAAACAAATTTGTCATAGGTTCCCATGAATTAATCTATATATTGTTTAATGTCCTTCTTTGTCTTTTGAAGTTTTAACTTAAAGTACATTTTATAAAATATGACAGCTTTTGACTTAACATGTAGCTTGTGTAATATTATTTTGACCTCTTCTGCTCTCATTTTGTTAATATTTACATGAAATTTCTACTTTGGTCTTGCCACTTTCAGTCTTTTCTTGTCATTAGATCTCAGCTGACTTGTAAAACGGCAAGTTGAATCTTGATTTTTAAAATTTTTTAATGAGCCGTTTTATTAGAAGTATGTCTCTTGATTGGAAAGATAATTATATTTAAATAGTTTTCTGAAAGAAAAACTTGCTGTTAATAAAATAATTGTTTTGATTCTTGTATCTTTGTGTCTTTTCTCTTTTTTAAGTTATTTTTGTGTTGACATGCTTTGAGCTTTTTTCTTATTTTCTTTTGTGTATCTATACGGATATTTTCTTTTCTTTTTTTTTTTTTGAGACAGAGTCTCGCTCTGTTGCCCAGGCTGGAGTGCGGTGGCGTGATCTTGGCTCACTGTAAGCTCCGCCTCCTGGGTTCACATCATTCTTCTGCCTCAGCCTCCCGAGTAGCTGGGACTACAGGTGCCCACCTCTACGCCCGGCTAATTTTTTTTTTTTTTTTTTTGTATTTTTAATAGAGACGGGGTTTCACCGTGTTAGCCAGGATGGTCTCCATCTCCTGACCTTGTGATCCGCCCGCCTCGGCCTCCCAAAGTGCTGGGATTACAGGCGTGAGCCACCGCACCCGGCCTCAGATATTTTCTTAGTAATACCTTGGGGGATTATCTAAAACCTCTAAAAGATCCAACAATATATTTTAATGTAGTAAAAAATTAACCTCAGTTGCATACAAAAATTCCTCATGATTACATCTGCCTTCAAATTTGTTATTGATTTTACTAATTGTATTTTTTATGTTGTCTATTCATTAACAGATGTTTATAATTTCCACACTTTTATCTTTTAAACTGTACCATTATGATAATGTTAAGTAAGAAATTCCATTTTTATGAATCTTTTCCAGTAACTTACATATCTTCATATGATTATGTGTTGTTTTCTTGCATTATGTTATTTTCTGTGGAAAAAAACTCCTTTCAGCATCCTTGATATGTAGGGCCTATGCAGTGCCAATATACTTTTTCAGGATTTGGTTATTTTGGAAGGACTTCTTTTTATTTGGTAGTACAATTTTGCTGATGGTACTATTCCCACTTGACATCTTTTTTTATTATAACTTTAATAACAATATCACAGTTTCCTTTTGACCTGCAAAAATTTTTTTGATAGATTTATTGGTTATCTCATAAGACTATGCTTATAAATGACCATCATTTTTATCTTGCAGCTCCCAAAATTCTCTTCTTATCTGTGATTTTTGAAATTTTGTTTATATATATGTTTGTTTTAAATATATGTTTGGGTATATCCTAGTTTGTTCAGCTTTTCAGCTTTGCCCTATTTACACAATTTTTTCTTTTAAGAAATTTTTCACTTAGTTTTTGTATTTTTTACACCCACAATTTTTGTTTTCTATTTTAATATTTTTTTGTTGTTATCCTCATTTTTCTAGTCTTCAGTAGTTGTCTGTGTTCCTGTTTCACTTTGTCAATGATAAATCTATTTTATTTGTTTTATTTATTTTTCTTTTTTCCTGAGACAGAGTCTCTCCCTGGAGTGCAATGGCGTAATCTCAGCTCACTGCAACCTCTGCCTCCCACATTCAAGCGATTTTCCTGCCTCAGCCCCCCGAATAGCTGGGATTACAGGCGCCTGCCAACATGGCTAGCTAATTTTTTGTATTTTCAGTAGAGACGGGGTTTCACCGTATTGGCCAAGCTGGTCTCAAACTCCTGACCTCGTTTGATTTTCCCACTTTGGCCTCCCAGTGTGTTGGGATTACAGGAATGAGCCACCAACCGTGGCCTGTTCAATTTATGTGGAATTTTAAAAATTATACACTTTTTATCGTTGCTTTTGAAAATTTTATAGTTTTTTTGATGGGGCCATGTTGCCCTAATATTTTGTATACATTGTAATCTTTGAGATTTGGACATGAACGGCTGGGCACGGTGGCTCATGCTTGTAATCTCAGCACTTTGGGAGGCCGAGGCGGGTGGATCACGAGGTCAGGAGATCGAGACCACGGTGAAACCCTGTCTCTACTAAAAATACAAAAAAATTAGCCGGGCGTGGTGGCGGGCACCTGTAGTCTCAGCTACTCGGAGAGGCTGAGGCAGGAGAATGGCGTGAACCCAGGAGGCGGAGCTTGCAGTGAGCCGAGATTGCGCCACTGCACTCCAGCCTGGGCGACAGAGGGAGACCCCATTTCAAAAAAAAAAAGAGATTTGGACATGAACAAAAAGCTACCTGTTATGATCTTTATAATATAGCTCTGTCCTCGCATAGTCTGAAAATCAATTGTCTTGGATAGCGATTCTTGGAATTTCTCAAACATGTTTTTAGGATGTGTCTTGTCTAAAATTGTGTGTTGTTTAGTTAAATCGGCTTTTTCATACTTTTTCTTAATAAATCAGTAATCACTTGCTACACCCATTCCGTGTTTGGGATACTGCAGTTTCTTTGCTTCTGTAACATTCACCTTTAGACTCAAAGTGTCATTCCAACATATATTACCATTTCATGTCGTGGGAAACATTAACCAGTATTTAAGAAAGCCCCTAGAGGCCGAGCGCAGTGGCTCACGCCTGTAATCCCAGCACTTTGGTAGGCCGAGGCAGGCGGGGCGGGGGGGGATCACGAGGTCGGCAGATTGAGACTATCCTGGCTAACACGGTGAAACTCTGTCTCTACTAAAAATACAAAAAATTAGCCAGGCATGGTGGCGGGCGCCTGTACTCCCATCTACTTGGGAGGCTGAGGCAGGAGAATGGCGTGAACCCGGGAAGGCGGAGCTTGCAGTGAGCCGAGATTGTGCCACTGCACTCCAGCCTGGGCAACAGAGCGAGAATCCACCTAAAAAAAAAATAAATAAAATAAAAAGCCCCTAGAATCCAGAAATAAAGATGTATGTGCCAATATTTTTCTTGTTTTTTAAAAAAGAAACCAGGGGTTGGCAATTTACATTTTTGTGTGCGTGTGTGAGACAGAGTCTCACTCTGTTACCTAGGCTGGAGTACAATGGCATGATCTTGGCTCACTACAATCTCTGCCTCCACAGTTCAAGCAATTCTCCTCTCTCAGCCTCCCAAGTAACTGGATTACAGGTATCTGTTACCACGCCTGGCTAACTTTTTGTAGTTTTGTAGAGAGGGGGTTTCACCACCTTGGCCAGGCTGGTCTTGAACTGTTGACCTCATGATCCACCTGCCTCCGCCTCCCGAAGTGCTGAGGTCACAGGTGTGAGCTACCTACCACACCCGGCCCGCAATTTACTTTTAAAGGCACAATGTTATACTGGAGAGCAGGAAGAGCTGTGTTGGGTGTAAGTAACAGGCTTTTCTTTTTTTCTATGCGGCTCTTTGTATTGTGCTCACCTGGAGCCCTTTATACACTTAACTAGTTTATAAATTTTTACAAATGTTATTTTGGTCAGTATGTTTTTGTTACAGTTATATATCCAGGAAGAAATTACAGCTTGTGGTATTTTGCTATGTCATCTTGCTTATGTAGTTTGTATACAATTTTATAGGTTACATTTGTGAAGTATATTTATCTGAGTCTAGCAATTGAAGCAATGTGTTTTTATTGTTTCTTTCAGTTATGTGTTCTCATTTTGCCCAAGACCTTTGGTCAGAGCAGAGCATAAAAGATTCTTTCCAAAAAGTGATACTAAGAAGATATGAAAAATGCAGACATGACAATTTACATTTTAAAAAAGGCTGTGAAAGTGTAGATGAGTGTCCAGTGCACAAAAGAAGTTACAATGGACTAAAACAATGTTTGACAACTACCCAGAGAAAAATATTTCAGTGTGATGAATATGTGAAATTCTTGCATAAATTTTCAAATTCAAATAAACATAAGATAAGAGATACTGGAAAAAAACCTTTTAAATGTATAGAATATGGGAAAACTTTTAACCGGTCTTCAACCCGTACTACATATAAGAAAATTGATGCTGGAGAGAAACGCTACAAATGTGAAGAATGTGGTAAAGCCTATAAGCAGTCCTCACACCTTACTACACATAAGAAAATTCATACTGGAGAGAAACCCTACAAATGTGAAGAATGTGGCAAAGCCTATAAGCAGTCCTGTAACCTTACTACACATAAGATAATTCATACTGGAGAGAAACCCTACAGATGCAGAGAATGTGGCAAAGCTTTTAACCACCCCGCAACCCTTTTTTCACATAAGAAAATTCATACTGGAGAGAAACCATACAAGTGTGATAAATGTGGCAAAGCCTTTATTTCATCCTCAACCCTTACTAAACATGAGATAATTCATACTGGAGAGAAACCCTACAAATGTGAGGAATGTGGCAAAGCTTTTAACCGTTCCTCAAACCTTACTAAACATAAGAGAATTCATACTGGAGATGTACCCTACAAATGTGATGAATGTGGCAAAACCTTTACCTGGTACTCAAGCCTCTCTAAACATAAGAGAGCTCATACTGGAGAGAAACCCTACAAGTGTGAAGAATGTGGCAAAGCCTTTACTGCATTCTCAACTCTAACTGAACATAAGATAATTCATACTGGAGAGAAACCTTACAAATGTGAAGAATGTGGCAAAGCTTTTAACTGGTCCTCAGCCCTTAATAAACATAAGAAAATTCATATTAGACAGAAACCCTACATAGTGAAGAATGTGGAAAATCTTTTAAATGTTCCTCAACCCTTAATAAGCATAAGATAATTCATACTGGAGAGAAACCATATGAATGTGATGAATGTGGGAAAGCCTTTAACCAGCCCTGGACTCTGACTAAATATGAGAATTTATATGGAACGTAAACCCTACAAATATAAAGAATGTGACAAAGCTTTTTAAGAAAGTTCTCAACCCTTATTACACATAATTTATACTGGACAGAAACCCTACAAGTGTGAAGAATGTGGCAAAGCCTATAACAACTTGTCAATTCTTTTTGTTTTTTGAGATGGAGTTTCACTCGTCACCCAGGCTGGAGTGCGATGGCACGATCTCGGCTCACTGCAACTTCTGCCTCCTGGTATCAAGCCATTCTCCTGCCTCAGCCTCCCGAGTAGCTGGGATTACTGGTGCCCACCACCATGCCCAGCTAATTTTTGTATTTTTAGTAGAGATGGGGTTTCATCATGTTTGCCAGACTGGTCTCGAACTCCTGACCTCAGATGGTCCACCCACCTTGGCCTCCTGAAGTGCTGGGATGACAGGCATGAGCCACCACGCCCAGCCACAAGTTCTCAATTCTTAAGGGACATGGCGATAATCCATGCTGAAGAGGAACTCTACAAACTTGAAAGATGCAACAGTGCTTTTACCACCACCTCCAACTTTTGTATACATAAAAATAAATTATACTAGTGTGAGACCTTAGAAATGTATGAAATGAGACAAAGCATATATATGGTTGCCACACTTGATTGTAGGTAAGAGAATTAATGCTGCCAAAACTCCTAGAAGTGTGAAGAATGTGGCAAAACTTTTGAGTGCTTACACCGTATTTCACAGGAAAGCTTTTATCCTTGAGAAAAAAAATTGTACAGATATAAAGAATATGGAAAAGCCATTAATGCCCACTCACATTAACAGAAGAAGGTTCATAGTTAATAAAAGCATTAAAAGTGCAATTACTGTCAAAAAATCTTTCAGAAAATATAAGCCTTTAAAGAAGAATATTTATTCTGAAATCAGCTATTACAAATATAAGGGGGGGTTGTAGTACCTTTACTTGTATCACAAATCTTGTTGCACACATTGTGTACTAGAGGAAAACCCTGAAACAGTTGCTCCAGCTTTGTTCAACATCATGGAATTTATATTGGAGAAGAGTCCTGCAAATATAATGAATTTGGAAAGACTTTTTTTTTCAAAATCTATAGCTTAGAAAACACCAGAGAGTTTACACTAAAGTATATTTTTGCAGATGTAGTAAATATGAAAAAATATTTAATTCAAAATTGATTTTATGTAAATATGAGAATTTACACTAGAATAAGGCACTGACACTTCAGACATTACACTGAGTCAGAGTATTGACTATAAAAATGAATCCACAACTAAAGCTGTTTTTGTATATAACTTTAAAAGGGAGATTTTCTGAAGCATTGTCATTTCATTGAAAGTATACTTGTTTCTTAAAAAAAATTTTTGAACAGTGAATAATGATGTAATACAACTTTCAAATTTATGCTGTTATTTTATTCCTATTGTGGTCATGTGATCAATTGTTGCTGCATCAGGGATATTACAGATTCTTTTTTATTGGGTATTATGACCTTTTCTATAAAAGAGTAAGGACATTAAAATGTAAGATGCATGATAAAAATGTAAGTGGAGAGGCTCTTTGTAGTTAACTTATATTAAGTAATGTATAAGGTGGGGGTTCCCATTTGTATAATCCTAGCCTATGACTTAATGTTGATGTTTTGCTTTGTCTTTTGGATGGCCTAACTTACGTTAACATGTTGGCAGACCATTTTAAAACTTTTTTTTCAAAAATTATAATGAATTACTTTATTAATAAAGATTTTTTAAAAGTGGGGGTTCAGAGTAATAGTTTTCTCCATTATAGTGAGAAAAATTACAGTTAAAAGTATTAAATGAGAATATTATTTTACTAATTGTACTTTTATGTAATCGAATGCAGTATATTTAAAAATTGTTAGATGATGTGTGAACTTAATTTTATTTTTTATACCATGTGAAAACTATTGTGCGTTTAATGAAGCATTATTATGCCACTAACTTTTTTTTTTTTTTTTTTTTTGAGACGGAGTCTCACTCTTTCACCCAGGCTGGAGCGCTGTGGCGCGATCTCGGCTCACTGCAACCTCCGCCTCCCAGGTTCACACCATTCTCCTGCCTCAGCCTCCTGAGTAGCTGGGACTACAGGCGCCTGCCACCATGCCCGGCTAATTTTTTTGTATTTTTAGTAGAGATGGGGTTTCACTGTGTTAGCCAGGATGGTCTCGATCTCCTGACTTTGTAATCCGCCCACCTCAGCCTCCCAAAGTGCTGGGATTACAGGCGTGAGCCACCGTACCCGGCCATTATGCCACTAACTTTAACCTATCCCACCTTAATCAAGGGTTAACTTAAAAGATGATAACAATATACTGTTTGGTACATAGTGGAATAACATCTCTACTCATCACTTTGCCAGTGGCTTTAAACTGCAAATGAGTTGAAGAATATTGTTCCCATAGGTTAAATTTTTTTTTCTTATTGAAATTTATTATTAGTATTTGTGGGTATATAGTATGTGTATATATTTATGCCTTATATGGCATATTTTGATTCAGGCCTACAATATGTAGTAATTACATTAGGGTAAATAAGGTATCCATCACCTCTAGCATTTATCCTTTGAATTACAGTGTAATTATACGTTTTTAATTATTTTAAAATGTACAATTGTTACTGACTACAGGTTTATTTTTATGGTCATAATAAAAATTATACAGAAAAATAAGTAAAATACGGCCAGGTGCAGTGGCTCACGCCTGTAATCCCAGCACTTTGGGAGGCCAAGGCAGGTGGATTGTCTGAGGTCAGGAGTTCAAGACCATCCTGGCCAACATGGTGAAACCCTGTCTAAGGCAGCGCTCCTTTCGCGGGGGCAGTCGCTGCGGATGGATAAAGTACACTGACACACATTCTGCTCTGCCAGTCCAGCTGAGGGTCCGAGCCGCTTACAGGCTCCAAGGTGAGTTCTGTTAACAGTTGCAACTTGGCTCTGATCAGATAGTGAGGCTTGCATTTATTCAGTAAGACTAACAAAAGTTGTGAGTAAACACCACTACAGGGTAAAATTAAAGGCCAGGTTCCCAGGCCTAAAGCAAACACAATTTGTGGGTAATAAACTGCGGACCCCCAAGTAGAAGGCAGTAAAGTACCCTCAGCAGGACAAAAGTTAGTCTTAAGCCCATATAACTAAACAGGTTAGTAAGATAAATTTCCCACATTCCTTTGTATTTGCACCCTAATCTTCCTGGCTCCTGCAAAGAGACCCTGGCTGCCTTCAGCCAAGCAATCAAGCTATGCAAACTCTCAGGCCTTTTAAGAGAGCTTTTGACTATTACTCTTTTTAGTATTTTTCCCACCAGCCTGATTGAACCCCAACACCCATCTCTACTAAAAATACAAAAATTAGCCAGACGTGGTGCACACCTGGAGGCTGAGGCAGGAGAGAATCGCTTGAACCCCAGAGGTGGAGGTTGCAGTGAGCTGAGATCACGCTGCTGCACTCCAACCTGGGCAAAAGAGCAAGACTCTATTTCAAAAAAAAGAAATAGAAATAGAATCCATGTATTTCTGAATCCTGAAAAATTATTAGTAAATGTTTATTATATAGTTTTCTTTGAACATCTGGTCTGTCTGCAAACATATAGACCTTTTTTTTTTTTTTGAGATGGAGTCTTGCTCTGTCCCCAGGCTGGAGTGCAGTGGTGTGATCTCAGCTCCCAGGATCGAGTGATTCTCCTACCTCAGCCTCCCGAATAGCTGGGACTACAGGCATGTGCCACCATGCTTAGCTAATTTTTGTATTTTTAGTAGGGATGGGCTTTCACCATGTTGGCAAGGATGGTCTCAATCTCTTGACCTCATGATCCGCCCGCCTGGGCCTTCCAAAGTGCTGGGATTACTTATATGAAATAAAATTTTAAATAAAAAGTAGCATTTGATTACAACTATAGGTGAGACTATTAGTGTGAGGTCATATTTTTACTTACATTGACAAAATAACCATTCCGTATATTGGATATTGACTTATATTGACAAAATAGCCATAACGATATTCTGATTTAGAATAATAATCCTTTTCTGCTGTATATTTGCAAGCTTTTGATCAAATATTACGGGAGCTCAATAGAAATCAACAAGATGAATCTTTATTTTACCACAAGCATTATTGATGCCTATGCTTGTTTTTCTTAAAATCCATTATTATGACACATTTGTACTTCTTCAGTTTGTTGTTTATTACTAAGAAATGGCTGTCCTGCCAGAAAACTGCTATTCTCAGCTGTATCCACAATGACTAATAGTGGAAGTGCAGTGGATAAAAGCAAATGTGTCTTCTCTGTATCTTTTTTCATCCATTGGCTGAAAAACAGGAGGGTGCAGAAGATGAAAGAAAATATAATCCCTGAAAGATCATGAAGAAGCTCTCTTAATCAGACAAAAAACCCCATAGGGGATTTTGTTTTTCATTATTGCACTCTCTGCTTCTATGAGTTTAAATTTCTTTTACACTTTACATAGAAATAAACCTAGGCTTACATAGAAAGAAACCTAGGCTTTTGGCCGGGCATGGTAGCTTAAGCCTGTAATTCCAGCACTTTGAGAGGCCGAGGCAGGTGGATCACCTGAGGTCGGGAGTTGGAGATCAGCCTTACCAACATGGAGAAACCCCATGTCTACTAAAAATACAAAATTACCTGGGCGTGGTGGTGCGTGCCTATAATCCCAGCTACTCGGGAGGCTGAGGCAGGAGAATTGCTTGAACCTGGGAGGCTGAGACATGAGAATCACTTGAACCTGGGAGGCAGAAGTTGCTGTTAGCCAAGACCGTGCCACTGCACTCCAGCTTGGGTGACAGAATGAGACTCTATCTCAAACCAAACACAAATGAAAGGGAAGGAAGTGGATTACTGATAATAACTAAGGTATGGAATCAACCTGAGTGTTATCAGTAGGTGAATGGAGAAACAAAATGTGGTATATGTACACAATGAAATGCTATTCAGCCCTTAAAAGTAAAGTCTTGTTATTTGCAACAACATTCATGAATCTGAAAGGTATCATGCTAAGTAAACCCAGCACAGAAAAAAACAAAAAAAAAAATCCTTTTTTTTTTTTTTCTTGAGATGGAGTTTCACTCTTGTTGCCCAGGCTAGAGTGCAGTGGCATCATCTCGGCTCACTGCAACCTCCGCCTCCCGGGTTTAAGCGATTCTCCTGCCTCAGCCTCCCTAGTACCTGGGATTAGAGGCACATGCCATCATGCCCAGCTAATTTTAATATTTTTAGTAGAGATGGAGTTTCACCATGTTGGCCAGGGTGGTCTCGAACTCCTGACCTCAAGTGATCCACCCACCTCAGCCTCTCAAAGTGCTGGGTTACAGGCGTGAGCCACCACACCCAGCCAGAGGCCTAGGTTTCTTATTAGAAGATAGACTGTGATACTGAAAGCAAATATAATGGTACATGTTACCTGGCTGCATTTCAAACAGGTGATAGTGACACTGCACTGAAGCACCAAAGGTGATTCTTGTTGGCCAGGCCAGAGCTCCTTGTGAAAAAGGTTAGGCCCACTGGTATGTCTGAAGTGTCCCAGCTGGATGGACAGAACCCCATGAGCTCTTTTGATTAGACTGAATTTAAAACACTTTGGTGCCCAGTAATGAGGACATTTTCACATTTAGTATAACGTGATTTGGTGTGTGGCTTGGATTTGTTAAATCTTCACTGAGCTAAATGGCTGATTGGATTTACTTGGCCTGAATGGAAAATAAAAATCACCTCTGACCTCTTTGGTGGTCTTTTTTATACATATAGATATGATATCGGTGGCTAAACATATACACAGAAAGGCCAGGGGCAGTGGCTCACGCCTGTAACCCCAGCACTTTGGGAGGCCGAGGTGGGTGGATCACCTGTGGTCAGGAGTTCGAGACCAGCCTGGCCAACATGATGAAACCCCATCTCTAGTAAAAATACAAAAAAATTAGCTGGGTGCCTGTAATCCCAGCTACTCGGGAGGCTGAGGTAGGAGAATCGCTTATACCCAGGAGGCAGAGGTTGCAGTGAGCTGAGATTGCGCCATTGCACTCCAGCCTGGCCAACAAGAGTGAAACTCCATCTCAAAAAGAAAAAAAAACACACAGAAAATGGGTAACATAGGTATGTCAATGTAATTCCCATTATTGCATATGTCCTGTAGAGAAGCCTCAGAATAAGTAGGTCAGAGGTCGCTTTCCTTCTCAACTTCTGCAGCCCAGATGAGCTTAATAAGCCACTTAGATCAGGTTAGATGGATATAAGTCAGTCGACCCAAATGGCAAATGTGAATCACACAGGCATGCAGTGAGAAAGGAAGCAAGGCCCTGAAATGCTAAGCTGGAACTAGAGTCTAACACGGCTTACCAAAAACATACTTCCCAGGCCATGCCCCTAAATGTGAAGCTTTGTTGATGTTTAAACATAACATTGTATGGCTGTGTTCCAGTCTGAGATGGTATGGATCCGTATAGGGGAGAGTAAGTTTATATCTGCATCCTCAGTGTAGGCTGGGGAATTTAAAATGTTGATTAATATCTATTGTATACATAAATACCTACATAGGCAAAGTCATATAATTCTATATGTTGTGTTTACCCATGTATAATCTAGATACAGATCTAGCATTTTTTTCATATGCATACAGAATAAAGATATAGGAGGTCAAAGGATAAATAGGTATTTGTACTTATAGCAATGTAAAGAAAAACGTCAATAAATGCAAAATCTTATTTGCCATTTAAATTTTGTCCACAAGAGTACACAAATGGAGGTATGCTCTGACCTGCATCTTGCTGCATTTAATGTTTTCTTTTTTCCCTTTTTTTTTTTTGAGATGGAGTTTCACTCTTCTTGCCCAAGCTGGAGTGCAATGGCACGCGATCTCAGCTCACCGCAAGCTCCACCTCCCAGGTTCAAGCAATTCTCCTGCCTCAGCCTCCCGAGTAGCTGGTATTACAGGCATGTGCCACCACACCCGGCTAATTTTGTATTTTTTAGTAGGGATGGGGTTTCTCCATGTTGATCAAGCTGGTCTTGACCTCCTGACCTCAAGTGATCCACCGGCCTCGGCCTCCCAAAGTGCTGGGATTACAGGCATGAGCCACCATGCCCGGCCGATTCTGCAGGGTTGAAAGGGGTCCATGGATTGGCTTCATTCACAGCTAATGCTGACCCTACTTGCCCTAGATCACTTACAGCAGCACTCAACTAGACAAAGTGCCACAGCACACAGTTCCTTAAACCCATACTCTTTCTCACAACATAAATGCTTTTGGTCCAAAATAAAAACCACCAATCACTATCCTAAAACATGACATACTCTACTGGTCCTTTAAACTTTACAGAGGCTGGAGAAGGCAGCTCATGTCTGAGTAAGTCTGCATTTGGAAAACAACATGCACACATGCATTAATGCGATGTTTATGGAGCATGCTCTGTGTGCTCAGAAGCACGCTACAGAACACTGTGCTGGGAAGATGACATAATATGAATTTATCCTCATAACACCCTGGGAGGTGGGTACTAACTGTCCCATAATTCCCTGGATTTATATGAAAAGCCCAGCATTTACATTTCTTGTTCTCACTGATTTTTTTTTTTTTTTTTAATGCATGGAACAGGCCAGGCACAGTAGCTCATGCCTGTAATTCCAGCAATTTGGAGGGCCAAGGCAGGCGGATCATCTGAGGTCAGGAGTTCAGGCAAATCAGGGAGCCCCTGAAAGGCAACTGAGCAGGGATCCATGGGAGAGACACCCTCAGAGGCACAAGATTCTCTCGTTACCTTTCAGTTTTGCTGATGCTTCAATTAAAGTCTCCTGGGAAACGTCTGCAGTAGGTTCTTCCTCTGTAGTTCTTACCTTGCCTGCAAAACAAACTATCTTTAGTGTCTGCATGGGTTTCCACTTTTTGTCCCCACCTGAGGAATGGAAAGCAACGGCACAGTCCTTGCTCATGTTTTGGAGTGAAAGGAGCATTGAAGGTCATGTGAGCTTTGCCAAGGCTTCTCCTGGCCTCATGTCAGATACAGCTCCTAACTCTAAGCAGCCTACCATAGTGTCCTCCTTTTTGTGTGTGTGTGATGGGGTTTCGCACTTGTTGCCCAGGCTGGAGTGCAATAGCACAATCTCGGCTCACTGCAACCTCCTCCTCCCAGGTTCAAGTGATTCTTCTGCCTCAGCCTCTCGAGTAACTGGGATTACAGGCATGCGCCACTAAGGGAGGAGACCACTCCTCATATTGTCTTATGCCCAATTTCTGCTTCCAAAGAAAGAAGAAGTAAAAACTAAAAGGCAGAAATGAAATCCACAGGCAGACAGCCCAGCGCCACACCCTGGGCCTGGTAGTTAAAGATCGAGCCCTGACCTAATCGATTATGTTATGTATAGATTACAGACCTATAGAACTGCACTTTGAAAATCCCTGTCCTGTTCCGTTCTAAATTACTGGTGCATGCAGCCTTCAGTCACTTACCCCCTGCTTGCTCAATCGATCACGACCCTCTCATGCAGACCCCCTTAGAGTTGTAAGCCCTTAAGAGGGATAGGAATTGCTCACTCAGGGTGCTCGGTTTTTGAGACATGAGTCTTGCCAATGCTCTCGGCCGAATAAAGCCCTTCCTTCTTTAACTCGGTGTCTGAGGGGTTTTGTCTGCGGCTCATCCTGCTACATTTCTTGGTTCCCTGACCAGGAGGCAAGGTGATTAATGGACGGTTGAGGCAGCCTGTTAGGCGGCTTAGGCCTGCCCTGTGGAGCATCCCTGCGGGGGACTCCGGCCAGCTTGAACGATGCGGATCCTGAGAGCACTCCCGGGTAAGCAAATTCCCTGGTGGAACGCCTCACCAGAGCAGCATGTGGTAGGCCCCTGCGGAGGATCAATGCAGTGGCTGAACACCAGGAAGGAACTTGCACTTGGAGTCTGGACATCTGAAACTTGGTAAGACTAGTCTTTGGAACTTGCCCACTCCATCTGAGTGCAAGCATGGCCTGATCACCCACAGCGTGCCTATACCAGCACTTTGGTTTTTGTTTTTCACTTGACTTGGATTGCTTGATACTTTGGTTTTGGTTTTGACCTTGCTTGGATTTCTAGATACTCCGATTTTGGTATTGATTCTGGTTTGGTGTAAACTGTAAAAGTGTGTGTGTGTGCCCTTTTTACCTGTTCTTTGTTTTGTGGTGTGTGTGCGGTGTGAGCGTGGTGTTTTGTCTTGAAGGAGCATGGGTCAGGCACAAAGTAAGCCTGCCCCAGTAGGAACTATGCTGAAAATTTCAAGAAAGGATTTAAGGGAGATTACGGTGTTACTGTGACACCAGGAAAACTTAGAACTTCGTGTGAAATAGACTGGCCAGCATTAGAGGTGGGTTGGCCATCAGAAGGAAACCTGGACAGGTCCCTTGTTTCAAAGGTATGGCACAAGGTAACCTGTAAGCCAGGGCACCCAGACCAGTTCCTATACATAGACACTTGGTTATAGCTGGTTTTAGACCCCCACCCCACAATGGTTGAGAGAACAGCAGCATAAGCAGCTGCAGAGGCAAGGAAAGACCAGCAGACAGAGAAAGAGGAAGAGACAGAGAGATAAAGAGGGAGTCAAGGAAAGAGAGAGGCAGAGAAAGAGAAAGAGACAGGTAAAAGGAAAGTCAAAGAGAAAAAGAGACAGAAAATCAGAGAAAGAGAGAGAGATATACAAGTAGCTAAGAAAAAAAACAGTGTACCCTATTCCTTTAAAAGCCAGGGTAAATTTAAAACCTATAATTGATAATTGAAGGTATTCTCCATAATCCTATAACACTCCAATACCACTTTGTTGTCAGTGTAAACAAGGGCATATTCTGAAAGCACTGAGACCACTGATAACCCGTAGCCTTCCCATCAAAAATCCTTAACCCAGTAACCCGCAGATGGCCCAGATGCATTCAATCTGTAGTGGCAACTGCTTTGCTAACAGAAGAACGTAAAAAAATAACTTTTAGAGGAAACCTCATTGTGAGCACACCTCACCAGTTCAGAAGTATCCTAAGGAAAAAAAAAAAAAAAAAAAAAAAAAAAGCGTGATTTAACATTAACCACTGAAAATTCCCTTAACCCAGAAGTTTTCCTAACAGAGCATCTAAATCTTAATTACCATACAAAGGTCCGACCAGACCTAGGAGGAACTCCCTTCAGGACAGGAGGATCTATGGTTCCTCCCAGGTAATTGAAGGAAAAACAAAAAAAAGCCATCTATACCAATTCTAAATTAATTTGGACAAAACAAGGTCTTATTAATAGCAAAGGATAATTAAAATCCCAAACTTACAAGGTTTTCAACAAAAGTAAAGTTTGCTAAAAGTTAACAGTGTAACATGTATTATAGTAGCTTCTAATCTTGTGGCCTTAGTCTAGTCCACAGACATAAAGGAAGTTCGCTTTGGAAAAGAATGGTTATCATCTTCAAAAAAAAAAAAGGGAAAGAAAGGGGGGGCAGATTTATGTAAAAAGAGTGTTATATGGTAAATTCTTGTCCTGAAATAACTGGTTGTTTAAAGAAAGAAATGTTTGTAATAAGTCAGAAAGTTGAGGGATGTCAAAGAATTGTCTGCGAAAGTCATGAAAGAGAAAAATGTTATAAAAAAAGAATTTATGCAAGAAATGTTGTATAATTTAAAAGTAGCTAGGCCTCCTGAATGTAAAACTATTGAAAAAAACAGTTTATGTGCAAGGTGTATAAGGAAAGTAAAATATACCTTTGGTAAAAGGATTATAAGGAGGCATAAGAATGTAAATTTTTACCTACATTAAAAGGTTAAAAAAATTATTGTTTTGAAGGTTTAAGCAAGTTTTTAAATGTTAATTGTAAAGAAAATTCTGTGTGTAAACATATTAGCTAAAGTTAAGGGGCATCATCCAGTTTTTTTGTGAACTGGACATTAAAATAAAAACACAATGGGTTTTTCTTAAAGCACTGACCTATTCTTTAACAAAAATTATAAAAGATTAAAAAGAGTCTATAAAAATCTTACCTTATGGTCTGACATCAAAAATTGGATAAATATGTCTACAAGGTTTTATTAAAATTAAGTTTCACATTAATAACACACTAATATAAAGGTGAAATTTAGCTTATCTGGTATAAAAATCATACAAGAAGCATTATTAAATATAAAATGATATTTGGCTTTCTTTGGTCTAAAAACTAATAAAAACAGGTGCTAAAAGAAATTTCTCAGTAGAAAGGCACCAAAGACTATAAAGTCCACTGCTGATGTCCCCCCATTTAAAACAAAAGGTCAGTTTCTTAGAAATTGTATACTTGGTTTATCTTCCACTTTCCTTTCCCTCAAAACTAAAAGTCTTTTAGCACATGTACCACCCCTAGAATTTCCAGTAAACCAGCACCACCCTAAAGATCATGTTCTCATCAAAAGGTGAGAAGAAAGGAAACTCGAGCCAGCCTAGGAAGGACCCTACCTTGTGCTGCTAACCACTGAGACTGCTGTTCGTACAACGGAAAAAGGATGGACTCATCACAACTGAGTCAAGAAAGCGCCACCCCCTCCAGAGTCGCGGGCCATAGTCCCAGGGGAAAACCCTACCAAACTAAAGCTAAGAAAAATTTAACTCTTTCATGTATTCTATTACTCTTTCTTCTTTCCTCGCTCTATTGCTGACCATCTAGTTATTAACATAACCAAGTCAATTTTGCCTCAAACTATTGCATTTAATGCTTGCCTTGTTATACCCTGTGGGGACTCACCAAGTGAAAGACAGCTCTCTACTTCAGAAAAGTACCTCTGTCCCTCCTGACTCTCCTCAGACTGGGCATTAGTAAATTAGGACCATTTAATCTGGGGAAACTTTGATAAAGACTCCAGTGTCAACTAGGAGTCTTGCTCCCCAATGTAGAGGTTTTATGCCGTAGTTGGTCCAACATTCTGTGGACCACTAAAGAACAAGGATGGACTGCCCCAACCAGTTTTTGTAATTTCCTAAAATCATACATTCATTTTACTAGAGGATCATAGAAGTTAAAGACTTAAAACAAGCTTTGGCAATTAAGACAGGATACCAAGATGCAAATGCCTGGTTGGAATGGATCAAATATTCCATCCGCACGTTAAGCAAAAGCAATTGTTATGCTTGTGCACATGGTAGGCCAGAGGCCCAGATTGTCCCCTTTCCACTAAGGTGGTCCTCCAGTCGACCAGGCATGGGCTGCATGGTAGCTTTTTTTCAGGATTCTACAGCCTGGAGTAATAAGTCATGCCAAGCTCTCTCTGCTATATCCCAAAGTCCAGCACCCTGCGGGTCAGCCCCCAAGGGCCATCCAGCCTCCGTCTCCCAACACTAAGTTCACTTTGTGTCTCTCACGATAGGGAGGAAACTTAGCTTTCCTTGGAGACCTGAAGGGATGCAGTGAGCTTAAGAATTTTCAAGAGCTTTTCAATCAGCCCTTGTTCATCCCCGAGCAGATGTGTGGTGGTATTGTGGTGGACCTTTACTGGGCATTCTGCCAAATAACTGGAGTGGCACTTGTACTTTAGTCCAATTGGCTATCCCTTTCACCCTGGCATTTCATCAACCAGAGGGAAGAAAAATAAGACATTGTAAAGCGAGAAAAGCCCCTTATGGGTCTTTCGACTCTCAGGTCTATTTAGACGCAACTGGAGTCCCACGGGGGATACCAGATCAATTTAAAGCTCGAAATCAAATAGCTGCAGGATTTGAGTCAATATTTTGGTGGGTGACAGTTAATAAAAATGTAAAATGGATAAACTACATCTATTACAACCAACAGCAATGAGCTTTTCATGAGTTAAAAGAAAAACTCATATCGGCCCCAGCCCTGGGGCTACCTGACCTGACAAAACCCTTTACACTCTATGTATCAGAAAGAGAAAAAATGGCAATTGGAGTTTTAACCAGGCTTGGGCCTCCTAAGTAGCTGGGATTACAGGTGCCCGCCACCATGCTCAGCTAATTTTTTTGTATTTTTAGTAGAGATGAGGGTTTTCCCATGTTGGCCAGGCTGGTCTCGAACTCCTGACCTCAGGTGATCTACCTGCCTCGGCCTCCCAAGGTGCTGGGATTACAGGTGTGAGCCACCATGCCCGGCTAAACTTAACTTGAATTATTTCTTGTAGCTGCCTATTTTAAAGAAAAACAGAAATGAAGCTCAACCAATCAGAAGTAGCCAACAACCTTATATAACTAGGGACTTTTCAACAAGGTAAACAAACAAAAAACCAAGAAGAAACAAGTTTGTAACTACCACTAATCAAATAATCTGTTTCTACATTTTTCCAATAAATAGTTGCCTCTTACACTGTCAGTGAAACCTAAACCTCTTTTAGACTGGTGTCCTATAATTGATCAATTGTTATTACTCAAATAAACTCTTTACAATTTTATTGTGTCTCAGATTACTTTTTAGAGGAATAAAATAAACTAGGAATCCATATTACACAAAGATTTACAGAATATGAGAAAAGACATACAACATTCATAAAATATATGAATGTAGATATAAGCAAATAGAAAAATTACATGTTCTTAGACAGAAAAACTCAGTATACCATCAATATAAATTGTCCTTAAGGTAGTTTATAAATTAAATTTTGTTCTAATGTAGATAACATTAGATATTGGAGGTAGGCGTTTTACTATAAAATAGCATATAGGCCGGGTGCGGTGGCTCACACCTGCAATCCCAGCACTTTGGGAGGCTGAGGTGGGCGGATCACCTCAGGTCAGGAGTTTGAGACCAGGCTGGCCAACATGGTGAAACCCCCGTCTCTATGAAAATACAAAAATTAGCCAGACATGATGGCAGGTGCCTGTAATCCCAGCTACTCGGGAGGCTGAGGCAGGAGAATTGCTTGAACCTGTGAGGTGGAGGTTGCAGTGAGCCAAGATGGTGCCACCGCACCCCAGCCTGGGCAGCAGAGCAAGACTCTGTCTCAAAAATAAATAAATACATACATACATACATAAAATAAAACAGCATATAGATGAAAAGACAAGAAGAGCCAAGAAAACTGAGGAAACAAACAAACAAAAAAAAACAGATAATATTGGACAGCCCTGTGAAAAATCTTGACTAAAAAAGCTAATAGATCAGCTGGGCGTGTTGGCTCACGCCTGTAATCCCAGCACTTTGGGAGGCTGAGGTGGGCAGATCACGAGGTCAGGAGATCGAGACCAGCCTGGCTAACACGGTGAAACCCCATCTCTACTAAAAATACAAAAAAAATTAGCCAGGCGTAGTGATGGGCACCTGTAGTCCCAGCTACTTGGGAGGCTGAGGCAGGAGAATGGCGCAAACCTGGCAGGTGGAGCTTGCAGTGAGCTGAGATTGTGCCACTGCACTCCAGCCTGGGTGACAGAGCAAGACTCTGTCTAAAAATAAATAAATAAAATAAATAAAAGCTAATAGATCATTGGAACTAAAAATTCAGAAATAGAGGCCGGGCGCGGTGGTTCACGCTTGTAATCCCAGCACTTTGGGAGGCCGAGGCGGGCGGATCACGAGATCAGGAGATCGAGACCACGGTGAAACCCCGTCTCTACTAAAAATACAAAAAATTAGCCGGGCATGGTGGCGGGCGCCTGTAGTCCCAGCTACTCGGAGAGGCTGAGGCAGGAGAATGGTGTGAACTCGGGAGGTGGAGCTTGCAGTGAGCCGAGATTGAGCCACTGCACTCCAGCCTGGGTGAAAATGCGAGACTCCATCTCAAAAAAAAAAGAAATAGACTAAAGTGCCTAAGAAAGTGTCTTAGTCCATCCAGGTTGCTGTAACAAAATACCTTAGGCTGGGTAATGTAAAAAAACAGAAATTTATTGCTCACAATTCTGGAGGCTGGAAAGTGCTAGATCAAGGCACCAACAAATTTGGTGTTTGATGACAGCCCTGATCCTCATAGATGATACCTTCTTGGTGTGTCCTCACATGGTGAAAGACAAGGACACTCCCTTCAACATTATTAAAAAGGGCACTTATTCCATTCAGGAAGATGGCGCTCTCTTGGCTTAGTCACTTCCCGAAAGGCCGCATGCCTAACACTATCCACATATGAATTTGGAGGGGGACACAGATATTTAGACCACAGCAAAAACTTAATAAACAGGAAAAACTATGTGGAGGATGGCATCATTAATACTTGACATGTGAAAAATTGATGTTCCTATCACGAAGGAAAGAAATGACTTATTCTTCATGTTCTTCATGACATAGAATAAAATAAAGGTCCAATGAAAGATAAATCTATACAAAAAAATGAATCAGTGTTGATAAGGTGAATTCTACAGGTTGTATCAGGATATCTGAGGTTTCTGGGGACGGGCAAGGCCCCAGAGTTTCCTCCCATGACATTTTCCCTGAAGTTGCTCATGCTTATTCAATTTGATAGTGAATAAAGGCCAGGCACGGTGGCTCACGCCTGTAATCTCAGCACTTTGGGAGGCTGAGGTGGGTGGATCACAAGGTCAGGAGTTCAAGACCAGCCTGGCCAACATCATGAAACCCCGTCTCTACTAAAAATTAGCTGGGTGTAGTGGCATGCATCTGTAATCCCAGCTACTCGGGAGGCTGAGGCAGGAGAATCGCTTGAATCTGGGAGGCAGAGGTTGCAGTGAGCCGAGATTGCACCACTGAACTCTGGCCTGGGAGACAAGCCAAGACTCCATCTCAAAAAAAAAAAAAAAAAAGTGGATAAAAATGTTTTTTCCTGTTCCAATATTTAAGAAATTCAAAATAAACAGGCCTATGTATGCATGATTCTCAATCAGTCAGCGGTGCTCTGTTAAGGAAGAGCAAAGAATCTCACATTCACAGAAGTACAATGTTCTGTCAGATAAAGATGTCTCCCTGTGCCAGGGCCACACATTTTACACATGATCAGAGGCTTTCATGGGCAAGCATTGCTCTGCAGCCCTACCACAGACTTAACGCTGTGAATCTGACTTAGAAGGTCACTGATGAACACATGCCCTAGTGTTCTGATCTACATGAATCCTCTCTTAATGGTCCCTTCCAGGGATCTGGGATCTTTCCTGAATTCATCTGCCACACACAGATAGACTCAAAAATTTAGACAGAAGCTGTGATTCTCACTGGCACATCTGCCCCGTCCTATCAGCTTCTCTAGAAGTACACTGCTCTAATTGCTCCTGAGTGACCCCATCTAAGGGTATCTCTCTGTGCCAACATAATTGATTTCATAAACTGGGAAGAGAAATAAGCAAGAGTCTAGCTATGCTGGGGCTGTCTAAGATTCCCTTACCTATGTCTCTAATTTACCCAAATATTGACCAAAAAGATTAATGGTGGTAGGAAAACGGAAGGAGGAGCCCCAGTTCACAGAAGGAGAAAATGTAATCAATGCTGCCTAGCGTCCAGCTTAAGCTTACCCATGGGGGACTGAGTCTCTTCAGAAAAAAGCGATGGTTCTCCATTGTATTAGTCTGTTCTCATGCTGCTAATAAAGACATACCCAAGACTGGGTAATTTATAAAGGAAAGAGGTTTAGTTGACTCACAATTCCACATGGCTGTAGGTCAGGGCAGCGGGGTTCACAATCACGGAGGAAGGCAAGGATGAGCGAAGTCATGTCTTACACGGTGGCAGGCAAGACAGCATGTGCAGGGGAACTGCCCTTTATAAAACCATCAGATCTCGTGAGACATAATCACTCTCACGAGAACAGCATGGGAAAGACTCACCCCCATGATTCAATTACCTCCCACCAGGTCCCTCTCACAACACATGGGAATTATGAGAGCTACAATTCAAGATGAGATTTGGGTGGGGACACAGCCAAACCATATCATTCATCATCTGAAGGAACTGTGGTCTCAGACAGCTGGGCACTGAGAGTGCACGCTGCCCCCTAGAATTCCACACCTACATCACAGAGAGAACAATCTCAAAGGATTCTTAAGGTTAATGTGGGGAGCCAAAAGGAGGAGATGAATTCACAACCTGTGCCTTACCTTCTGGTCTAACTAAAACTACTTTTGTCCTGGCCCAACAAGATTCCCAGACTCTTTTCTGGGTTGCACTCCCTGGTAATTCAGAAAGACAAAAACTTATTAATGCCCCTCCATTCCCCACAGCTCCTGAGGTCTAAGTTGTTCATTCCCTGGGTTTTAGGTGGTTGTTCTCCCTCTACCTCCACAGAATCAGTGTGTCCCATTCCAGTACCTATGATTTCACCTGTGTTCTTGTCACCTCCTACTTTCTCCTAGACATTTTATCTAACAGAACCAGGTGAAACAGAGACAAGGATATTTACATAAAACTTAACCAGAACTAAGTTGGAGTTCCATAACCACCATTGGGCTGGGATGGCACTCAGGCTGGCCTAAGATTGTGGTTATGGAACAGAAAGACACATTTTGCCCAGGAATGATCAGTGTGGAATCTCAAATTTGGGAAATAGATCCTTAGAGCGCCCAATCGTTTCATCCTTCTCTTGGAGGCAATCAGGAAGAGATAATCCCCTTTTGGAGAAAACCATGTCTAATCAACAGATTACCTAACCAACATGCGTGGAAAAGGAGGTAAAATCTGACAGTTGACCCATTTTAGTAGATTTGGTAATAAATGCCACAAAGTCAGAGTTCAAGTGGTCTCAAAAGCCTAAAAGGTGACACAGATTAGTTTCAAGGGACACAAGGTGTCACTGGGTGTGCCAACCTCCCAGAGGGTGAGAACCATGGCAACTTTGGGCAGGCTGGGAAACGATCCCGGACTCTTGCAGTTCTGTGAGAAATCAAACTTACCCCAACTTTGGAAGTCAGGAAGCCAGCACGTTGGGGGATGCGGTATCACAATTACTTGGTGAGACAAGCTGCCCTGGTAGCTTGTCCTCTCCCATCAGGTAGGAGACGTTAAAGAACAGGCAGGCTCCGCCTCTGGATGGCGGAACTGCTCTGAAGGCATGGAGGAGCGAGGCTGAAGGTGGGGGCCTTCGCCCACCATGCGGAGAGCTGAAATTTCTTGTTACCGGCGAGTGATCGCAGGGCTGCAGGACTACAATCCCAGCGTGCACACGGATCAGGGACTGTGCGCATCACTGGAGGAAGGGGCAGAGCTGCGCACGCCTGGCTGAGCATGCTAGGACATGTAAACTCATGGCCAGTCCCAGCCCTTCGGCCACAAGGCCGTAGGACTACAATCCCAGTCTGTACCAGGCTCGGGGGCGGTTCGCAACCCCAGAAGAAGGGGCAGGGCGGTGCGCGCCGCGCCTTGTATGCTGGGAGTTGTAGTCTCTTTATTGCTCTCAGCCCCGGGTAGGTAGCTTCAGAACTACAATCCCAGTATGCATCGGGGTGGTGCGTAGCCCTGGAGGGAGGGGCAGACACTTACCTGCGTCTAAAGCACTACTGGCCGCCGATTCCCCGCCGCCCCGTCGCCAGGGAGAGTGAATACAGCTAGGGACGTGAAAGGCAGGTCTGGGCTGGGCATTACCTTTGTCTAAATCGGGTGGGCCGTCCTCCCCTCATTGGCCTTGTGCAGCTCGGATTCCTCTCTTACCCGCACCCAGGGGTCTTCCCAGAGCATTGCGTCGTCTCCAGCCCATGGAGTTGCCTTCTTTCCTAAACTGCTATAGAAACTGTCCTGATGTCTAAGACAATGTACTTTGTGCCGCAGGCCTCTGCCTTCCCTAGCCAGAGCGCGAGCTCAGCCGCTTTTGAGAGAAATCTGCCACCTGGCCCGCCTGTGCACAACTTCAGAGCTTTGCAGGGGGTGACAAGGGCTGTGGCTTCAGGAAAATGTCACGCGCACTGGCACCTTTTTCGCGAATGTGAAAATTGAGACATCAAGAAGGTTAATTATTGGGTTGCCCAGGATCTGCCAAGAGCAAAGAAGAAAACCCCATTTCCCAGGCATGTGTCTTGTGAGCCATTTTTTATCAATCCACTTAAGTGGACAAGCTCCAAAACACAACATGAAGCTGATGATAATTTAGGCAATTTATGTTTGAAATCATCGGCCTCATCTCAAGGCAGTGTCTCAGAGACACAGGTGGGACCTGATCCCTCAGGAACAGATAGCGTTCCAGCTTTGTGGGATTGACTTTTGAGATATGGAGCACTTCGGGGTCATTTGAAACCCGTCAGGTTTCACATCTCTGCTTTGGATGGAGAGCCCATCACCCACAGCTGTCAGGGATGTTCCTTAACTCACTGGGGCTCATCTGTTGAATTTTTCTATCTAGATAATGGAAACATCTAGGAGCACTTCTGCTTCCATGTAACCTCTTAATAATTGATGTCCCTAAAATTCTGTGTTCTCAGGGACAGTTCCTTTGGTTCCCAGATGGTACCAGCTTTCATGTTGTTACATCTAATATGTAAAAACCTGGATGTTAATCTCCAAGACATTGTTCACGTCACATATTCCAGTATGTTTCATTTGTGATTTCTGAAAGTAGGACAATATCAAAGAACTGAAAACCTGGTCATAAAATTGGACCCTATTACTGTACTTAGTGAATAACTTACCCCTTACGGTTAATTACACCGAGTTCATCAGCACCTGTGTAAAGAAAGAAAAAAAATTGTGGCATCTGCCAGGCGCGGTGGCTCACGCCTGTAATCCCAGCACTTTGGGAGGCCGAGGCAGGTAGATCACCTGAGGTCAGGAGTTCGAGACCAGCCTGGTCAACATGGCGAAACCCCATCTCTACTAAAAATACAAAAATTTGCCGGTCGTGGTGGCAGGCGCTATAATCCCAACTACTCGGGAGGCTGAGGCAGGAGAATCGCTTGAACCCGGGAGGCGGAGGTTGCAGTGAGTCTAGGTCGAGCCACTTCATTCCAGCCTGGGAGAAAGGGCGAAACTCCATCTCAAAAAACAAAACAAAACAAAACCACGTGGCACCTATGCATGTGGCAAGATGAGGAAGTATAGGGAGACCACAGCACATTTCTAAGGCTCTTCTTTTGTTTTAAATAGTGCCTGTGGGGAAAGTCTGTGTGATCCAGAGCACACATCCCTTCCCTATCCCTCTGTTTTCATCCTCCTCCTTCCTGTGCCCTCTTTAGGTGAGGGTGTCTGATTACCCTCACCCACAAGTGTTGCATGGGGATGTTGTAACGTAACCATATCCATCTTCTCAAAATGAGGATTAATAGAGAGGAGTGTCTTGGGACTTGTGTTCAGATGCACCGCTGTTTGGTGTGTGGCTGCTCTCAGCAGTCCCACGGCAGCTGTCTGAAAAGATTGATCCTGATGTAGCCACAGCTGGTGTTCACAGGGCCGGGTGCTTCTTGTGGTTTGGGGTCTTTTGCTTAGATTTTGCGGCTCTGACCCTCTTCTGCTTATCCATTCCTGGTAGTATCTGTGAGGTTGCCTCGTTTGTTCCACTTGTTTCCTGGAAGCTTGTTGTGTAATTGTATTTCCCAGGATCTTTGGGATTCTATTCTCACTAGACCAGTCACTGTCCACTGGCCCTGTACTTATCTTGCTGGAGCCCCCATGTTCATCCTCTCCAGTGGAGCTGGGAAGAATTCTAGTTACTTCTAAATCTTCTCATTCTGATGCTGTTGGGCCATTTGTGAAGCTGGGAATCTTGTCTTTGGGCTCATGGACATTATTCCAAAGGTTGCAGTGAGCCGAGATCACACCATTGCACTCCAGCCTGGGGTACAAGAGCGAGACTTCATCTCAAAAAATAAATAAATAAATAATAAAAAATAAAATTATGATTTCAGTTTCTTTCTAGTGTAGGGCAGTTCAAAAATATCAGTTTTTTAATTGGGTAATTGTGATAATTTATGTTTTGAGTGATTAAATAATTTCATCTAAGCTGTTAAATTTTATGTGTATAGAGTTATTCATATGGAAGTCCCAACCCTCATTGGGACTGGGTATGGAGAGGGAGATTTTTAAGAGGTAATTAAGGTTAAATGAGGTCATCAGAGTGAGGCCATAATCCAGTATGACTATCATCATGATAAGAAGAGATAGAGGGCAGGCACTGTGGCTCACACCTGTAATTGCAGCACTTTGGGAGGCCAGGGCAGGCGGATCACTTGAGGCCAGGAGTTCAAGACCAGCCTGGCCAACATGGCAAAACCCTGGCTCTACTAAAGATAAAACATTAGCTGGGCATGGTGGCGCACACCTGTAATCCCACACCTGCATTCAGGTCACTAAGGCAAGAGAATTGCTTGAACCCAGGAGGCGGAGATTACAGTGAGCCGAGATTGTGCCACTGCACTCCAGCCTGGGAGATAGAGTGAGACTCTGTCTCAATAAATAAATAAATGAATAAATAAATAAAGGAGAAGGGACAGAGAAACACTAGAACAGGCCAATTAGAAGAAAAAGGCCTGACGGGCGCAGTGGCTCACGCCTGTAATCCCAGCACTTTGGGAGGCCAAGGCGGGTGGATCACGAAGTCAGGAGTTTAAGACCAGCCTGGCCAAGATGGTGAAACCCCGTCTCTACTAAAAATACAAAAAAATTAGCCGGGTGCAGTGGCAGGCGCCTGTAATCCCAATTACTCAGGAGGCTGAGGCAGGGGAATTGCTTGAACTTGGGGGGGCGAATGTTGCAGTGAGCCAAGATCGTGCCACTGCACTCCAGCCTCAATGACAGAGTGAGACTCCATCTCAAAAAAAAAAAGAAAAGAAAAGAAAAAAAGAAAGGGGCCATGTGAGGATACAGAAGAAGGTGGTGCCATATGCAGAGGGCTCAGGAGAAACCAACTGTCCTGGGACCTTGATCTTAGACTTCCAGCCTCCAAAACTGTGAGATGATTTCTTTTAACTCACCCAGGCTCTGGTATTTTCTTATGGCAGCCCTAGAAGACTAATATACTTTATTATATTTTTTATGTCTGCAGGGTCTGTAATGATATCCTTTGTTTTGTTTTGTTTTTTGGTTTTTTTTTTGTTTTGTTTTTTTGAGATGGAGTCTCACTTTGTAGCCAAACTGGAGTGCAGTGGCCCGACCTTGGCTCACTGTAATCTCCACCTCCTGGGTTCAAGCAATTCTCCTGCCTCAGCCTCCCGAGTAGCTGGGACTACAGGCGCCCACCACCACGCCCGGCTAATTTTTATTTTTTGTATTTTTAGTAGAGACAGAGTTTCACCATATTGGCCAGGCTGGTCTCGAACTCCTGACCTTGTGATCCACCTGACTCGGCCTCCCAAAGTACTAGGATTACAGGCGTGAGCCACCGTGCCTGGCCGATATCCCTTGTTTCATTCCTGACATGGTAATTTGTGTCTTGTCCTTTCCCCCACTTAGTCTTGCTTGACGTTTGTCTATTTAATTGATCTTTTAAAAAAAAAACAGTTGTCTTTTTTATTGGTTTTTCTCTATTACTTTTTGAGTCTCAACTTTATTTTTCTTCCTATCTTTATTATTTCCTTCTTAATACTTCTTTTGTTTGGGTTTAGTTTATTAAGTTTGACCTTTTCCCAGGTTATTGATGTGGAAAATTAGATTATTTGGAGACTTAGTTTTTTTCTTTTTTTCTTTTTTTTTTTTTTTTTTGAGACAGAGTCTCACTCTGTCGCCCAGGCTGGAGTGCAGTGGCGCCATCTCGGCTCACTGCAAGCTCCGCCTCCCGGGTTCACCCCATTCTCCTGCCTCAGCCTCCCGAGTATCTGGGACTACAGGCGCCCGCCACCACGCCCAGCTTCTGCCTCTGGTTCAGCCATTCTCTGCCTCACTCCAATACTGGACTACAGGTCCCCACCACCCCACTGATTTTTTTTTTTTGTGGTCTCGATCTCCTGCCCTCGTGATCCGCCCGCCTCGGCCTCCCAAAGTGCTGGGATTACAAGCGTGAGCCACTGCGCCCGGCCCTTTTTTTTTTTTTTTTTTTCTTTGTATTTTTAGTAGAGACCGGGTTTCACCGTGTTAGCCAGGACAGTCTGGATCTCCTGGCCTCGTGATCCACCTGCCTCGGCCTCCCAAAGTGCTGGGATTACAGGCTTGAACCACCGCGCCTGACCAGTCTTTTCTAATATATGAGTTTAGTGCCATCAGTTTCTTCAGTACACTGCTTTAGTTGTGTCTTATAAATTTTGATCCATTGTCTTTTCATCATCTTTGTGGTCAATGTATTTTTTGTTTTCCCAGAGACTTCCCCTTCAAGCTTGCAAGAGTTGGAGATGTTTGCATTCTCTTCACATTATTGATTTCTAGTCTGACTCCATTATGATCAGAGAACACACTCCGTGTAATCTGATTTTATAAATTTGTTGAAGTTTGTTTCATGGCCTAGGAGATGGTCTATCTTACCTTATGTTCCATGAGCCCTTGAAGAGAATGCATATGCTGCTGCTGTTGATTAAATTATTCTACAAATGTCAACCAGATCCTGTTGTTGGGTGATGGTGTTGAACTGTTGTCTTTTTTTTTAGATTTGCTGCTGAAATTTTCTCTGTTCTATTGTTTAGAGAAAAATGTCAATATCTCCGACAATAATTGTGTATTTGCCTTATTGTCTATTTCTCCTCTGTTTCTTCCAGTTTTTGTTTCACATTTTTCATGTCTGTTGATTTGTGCCTACACATTTAGGACTGCTGGGTCTTCTGGGTGGATTAAGCTTTTTATCATCATGTAATTTCTCTCCATGTCTCAATTTTTTTCTCTGAAATCTACTTTATCTGATATTATTGTAACTACTCATGCTTTCCTTGATTACTTGTATCTTTTTCCAGCTTCTTATACTTTATTTATTTATTTATTTTAAATTTATTTTTGATATGGAGTTTCACTCTGTTGCTGAGGCTGGAGTACAGTGGCCCGATCTCGGCTCACTGCAACTTCTGCCTCCCGAGTTCAAGTGATTCTACTGCCTCAGCCTCCCAAGTAGCTGGGATTATAGGCGCCAGCCACCACGCCTGGCTAATTTTTGTATTTTTAGTAGAGCCAGGGTTTCACTGTGTTGGCCAGGCTGGTCTTGAACTCCTGACCTCAAGTGATTCACCCATCTCAGCCTCCCCAAGTGCTGGGATTACAGGCGTGAGCCACCACGCCCGGCCCAGCTTCTTATACTTTAAATCTACCTTTCTATATTGGAAGTGAGTTTCTTCTAAAGAGAATATGCATGGTCATATTTATTAATCAATGTTGTCAGGCCGGGAACAGCGGCTCATGCCTGTAATCCCAGCACTTTGGGAGGCCGAGGCGTGCAGATCACGAAGTCAGGAGATTGAGACCAGCCTGGCTAACATGGTGAAACCCCATCTCTACTAAAAATACAAAAAAAATAGCCGGGCGTGGTGGTGGGCACCTGTAGTCCCAGCTACTCGGGAGGCTGAGGCAGGAGAATGGCGTGAACCCGGAAGGCGGAGCTTGCAGTGATTCGAGATCACGCCACTGCACTCCAGCCTGGGTGACAGAGCGAGACTCCATGTCAAAAAAAAAAAAGAAATCAATGTTGTCAATCTTTGTCTCTAATTGATTATTTTATTTTTTTTATTTATTTTTGACTGGTGGCAGTAGAATTTATTCGAATGTGCCTTAATACAGGTGCTGGGACTTGCCGGTGGTGCTCTTGATATATAAGGCCCGGACATTCTGCCAGTTTTTCTTGAGCAGTGACACTAGGAAGTTTACAGCCAGGTGAAAGTGACACCCATTGTCTGTGTGTAACATCGTCTGTCATCTTCATGTGGCCGACAGCCACAGCCAAACATAGCACCTTCTTCATTTGGGTCTTGATTGTGAACTTCACCTCATCCACTTTGGCCATCATGTTTTTGTTGTGTGTCAGTGGAGATCTACTTGGTTAATTTAGAACATTTAACACTTAAGGTAATTTTGTTAAGACTAGCCTGATACGTTGTTTTCTGTTTGTTCTCTCTGTTTTGTTCCTCTGTGTGATTTTTACTTTCTTCATGTAGATAATTTGAACGTGTTTTAAAATTCCATTTATTTATAGTGTTTTTGAGTATAGCTTTTTAATGTTAGATCAACATATTACATTATATTCAGAAATTATCACAGTTAACAATGTTTCAATTGTTCCTTGATAGTCAAATGCAATTTATAAAACACAAAAGGGAAAGAAAGCCTATTGTATCTACCCTCATTTTATCCCAGTGTAAAAGGCACATTGGATTAAAGTTTTGTTTGATAAGGCGTCTTTCCTGGTCTTTTTGGCTGAAGACAGGAGTCTATTTTGGGGTTTGTTTTTTGTTTTTTGGGTTTTTTTGAGACAGTGTCTCTCTGTCACCAACGCTAGAGTGCAATGGCATAATCACAGCTCACTGCAGCCTCAACCTCCCCAGGCTCAAGCCATCCTCCCATCCCAGACTCCCGAGTTGCTGGGACTATAGGCGTGCACCACCACACCCAGCTTATTTTTTGTAGAGGTGAGATTTCAACTCTACAAAAAATGATGCCCAGGCTGGTCTTGACCTCCTGAGCTCAAGTGATCCACCCGCCTCAGCCTCCCAGAGTGCTGAGATTATAGGCGTGAGCCACTGCACTTGGCTGAGAAATATCTAGTTAGATCCTTTCCCATTTTAAATTTAGATTCTTTTTTTGTTTGTTTTTTGCTATTAAGTCATTTGAGTTCTTTGTATACTCTGGTTATTAATCCCTTGTTGGGTGAGTATTTTGAAAATACTGTCTGCCATTCTGTAGCTTTTCTCTTTACCTTGTTAATTTTGTTTGTTTGTTTGTTTGCTATGCAGAAGCATTTTAGGTTGATATAACCCCATTTGTTTTTGTTTTCGTTGCCTGAGCTTTTACGGTTTTACTAAAAAAAAAAACCACTATCCAGACCAGTTTGTTCATTTTGTGTAACTGAAACTTTGTATTCCCCCAACCCCCGTTTTTCTTTCAGCTCAGCTTCTGGAAAACACCATTCTACTCTCTGCTTCTACATGTATGATTACTTCATATTTCACATGTATGTGAGATAATGATGTATTTGTCTATGTCTGACTTCTTTCAATCGTGCCTTAATGTGTACCTTAGTATCCTTCAGGTACATTCATGTTGTCACAAATGAAAAGATTTACTGGCCGGGCACGGTGGCTCACGCCTGTAATCCCAGCACTTTGGGAGGCCAAGGCAGGCCGATCACCTGAGGTTGGGAGATCGAGACCATCCTGGCTAACACGGTGAAACCCCGTCTCTACTAAAAATACAAAAGATTAGCCAGGCGTGGTGGCGGGCACCTATAGTCCCAGCTACTCGGGAGGCTGAGGCAGGAGAATGGCGTGAACCCGGGAGGCAGAGGTTGCAGCAAGCCGGGATCGTGCCACTGCACTCCAGCCTGGGCAACAGAGAGAGACTCCATCTCAAAAAAAAAAAAAAAAAGAGAAAAGATTTACTCCGTTTTTAAGGCTCAATAATATTCAATTGCATGTATATACTACATTTACTTGACACATTCATGTATCCATCATGGACATTTAGGTGGCTTCCATATCTTGGCTATTGTGAATAATGCTGTAATAGACACAGAACTAGATATCTCTTCAAGATCCAAATTATATTCCCTTTGGATATATCCCCAGAATTGAGTTTAATGAATCAAATTGTAATTTTTTTTTTTTTTTGAGACGGAGTCTCGCTCTGTCACTCAGGCTGTAGTGCAGTGATGCAATCTCAGCTCACTGCAACCTCTGCCTCCCAGGTTCAAGCAATTCTCCTGTCTCAGCCTCCCGAGTAGCTGGGATTACAGGTGCGCACCACCACTCACGGCTACTTTTTTTTGTATTGTTAGTAGAGACAGGGTTTCACCATCTTGGCCAGGCTGGTTTTGAACTCCTGACCTCAAGTGATCCTCCTACCTCGGCCTTCCAAAGTGCTGGGATTACAGGCATGAGCCACCACACCCGACCTGTAATTCTATTTTTAACTCTTTGAGACAACTGTATGTTGTTTTCCATTGTTACTGCCAATTTTAATTCCTGCCAGCTGTGTACAAAAGTTCCAGTATCTTCATAACTTTAGCACGCTTGTTTGTTTTTAATATACCTGCCCTCACAAGAGTGAGGTGATATCTCATTGTGACTTAAATTTGCATTTAACTGACATTTAGTGACATGGAGCATTTTTTTAATATACCTGTGGCCATTCTTATGTCTTCTTTGGAGAAATGTTTATTTAGGTCATTACTCATTTATTAATCATGTTATTTGGGGTTTGCTATTGATTTGTAGGAATTCCTTGTATTTTTGGATATTAACCCTTTATCAGATATATTATTGGCAACTATTTTTTTCTCATTCCTTAAGTCGCCTTTTCATTTGTTGATGATGTCCTTTGTTCAGAAGTTTTTCTGTTCGAGGTAGTCCCACTTATCTGTCCTGATTTTGTTGCCTGTTCTTTTGTCTTAATGTTTTGTTTTTTTGAGACAGGGTCTCACTCTGTTGCCCAGGCTAGAGTGCAGTGATACAATTTCGGCTCACCGTAACCTCCACCTCCCAGGTTCAAGCAGTTCTCCTGCCTCAGCCTCCTGTGTAGCTGGAACTACAGGAGCGCACCACCACACCCAGCTAATTTTTAAAATATTTTTAGTAGAGACGGGGTTTCGCCATGTTGGCCAGGCTGGTCTCCAACTCCTGACCTCAGATAATCCGCCTGCCTCAGCCTCCCAAAGTGCTGGGATTATAGATGTGAGACACCACACCTGGCCTGTTGCCTGTTCTTTTGAAGTCTAATAAAAAAAAAACATCTCAATGTCCAAAGTTCTGAAAATTTTTCCGTATTTTTTTTCTAGCCATTTTATGCTTTTAGGTCCTACATTTGAATATGGTATGAAGTAAGAGTCCACATTTATCCTTTTGCATATGAGATCCGATTTTTCCAGCACTATTTACTTAAAAGACTCTCATTTCTCTATTCTGTATTTTTGGCACCCTTGTTGAAGATCAGTTGATTGTATGTATATATTAGATTTATTTTGGGACTCTCCATTCTGTTCCATTGTTCTTTATGTCTGTTTTTATGCCAGTACTGTCTTGTTTTGATTTCATTGCTTTTTAAAATGTTTTGAAATCAGGGAGTATAATATCTTCAGCTTTGTTCATCTTGCTCAATACTACTTTGACTATTTAAGGTCTCTTTTGGTTCCAAGTAAATCTGTAATTATTGTTTTCTAGTTTAATAATAAATGTCATTGGGGTTTGGATAGGGCTTGCGTTTAATTTCTATATCACTTTGGGAAGCATGAACTTTTATTTTATTTTATTTTATTTTGAGACAGAGTCTTGCTGTACCACCCAGGCACAATCATGGCTCACTGCAGCCTCAACCTCCTGGACTAAAGCAATCCTCTCACCTCAGCCTCCAAGTAGCTGGGATCACAGGCGTGCAACACTATGCCTGTATTTTCTCTAGAGACAAGGTTTCACCATGTTGCCCAGACTGGTCTTGAACTCCTGAGCTTAAGCAATCCACCTACCTTGGCCTCCCAAACTGCTGGGGTTATAAGCATGAGCCACCATGCCTGGCCAGCATGGACATTTTAACAACATAAATTTTTCCAGTGTATTTTCTGTGACCCAGTAACAGGCCAAAAGCTGTTTCAAAAAAAAAGAAAGAAAAGAAAAGAAAGGAAGGAAGGAAAGAAGGAAGGGGAGGGGAGGAGGGGAGAAGGGGAAAAGAAAAGAAAAGAAAAGAAGGGAAAAGAAAAGAAAAGAAAAGAAAAAGAGCAATTATCTACATAGGATGGCATGATTTTCCTCCAAAATCTTTCCTGTGATTAGCACTGGTGCTTTCCAGAAGCTCCAAAGATCATCTGTATCTGCCATCAACAATTTCAGCACCTTTGACTCTATTGGAACGCATGACCCAAGTGACACAACAGCCTGGATCTGATGTAGAATATTCTTTTCTGCAGAGTAAAGAAAAGCTAGCAGCTTTTTGGATCACAGGGTAAATGGGCCAGAGTAACTTACCAAATGAGAAATATGTTACCTTCAAAACCAAAAGGCCCACTAGAGTTGTGCCTCTTTTTTGGTTGTAGTAGAAGCCAAATATAACAACTTACTCTTCTCCTTCCAAGGGATATGTTGGCATGTTCCAAACCACTAGGACCCTATAAATCTCACAGAGATAGAAGGCTTCTGAAATTTTGTTGGATTAATGTCCTACATCTGGACATAAATTTCATACCAATAAGTCTAGAGTGAGCTTCTCATACCAATAAGTCTATAGTGAGTTTCTTGCTCACTATATTCAATGAGCATAATACCATCAATGGAAAGAACCAGTGTGATAGTTTGTGGAAGGAAAAGGTCACCAAGATCCCAGCAAACTAAGCTATAACATAAGGCCGAAGAGTTGATATATCACTATTATTGACTGAACTATGTTCCTCTAAAATGTATATGTTGAAGCTCTAACCCTCAATGTGACTGTAATTGGAGATAGGCCTTTACGGAGGTACTTAAGATTAAATGAGAGCCGGGCGCAGTGGCTTACGCCTGTAATCCCAGCACTTTGGGAGGCTGAGGCAGGTGGATCGCCTGAGGTCAGGAGTTCGAGACCAGCCTGGCCAATATAGTGAAACCCCATCTCTACGAAAAATAAAAAAAATTAGCCAGGTGTGGTGGCAGGCGCCTGTAATCCCAGCCACTAGGGAGGCTGAGGCAGGAGAATCGCTTGAACCCAGGAGGCGGAGGTTGCAGTGAGCCAAAATTGTGCCGTTGCACTCCAGCCTAGGCAACAAGAGCGAAACTCTGTCTCAAAAAAAAAAAAAAAGGTCATTATAAGAAGAGAAGGAAACATAGAGATCTCCCTTACCACAAACGCACAGAGGAAAGTCCACGGAAGGACACAGAGAAGGTGGCCACTTACAACCCAAGGAGAGAGATCTCACCAGACGCCAGTTCTGATGATCTTGATTATAACTTCTGCCTTCTGCAACTGTGAGAAGAAAATATATTGATTAAGTCACTCAGTTGGCATGCTGTTACAGAAGCCCGAGCCAATTACTAGTGTTTGAGGTAGGACAGTAAAGGTTTGTTTCTGTCTTTGCCACCTGAAAGCAAACTGCTTCTGGTGGTATTTATTAACAATGATAGAGAAAAAAAAGTATTAGGTAGATGAATAGCTGCACACTAGGTACCAGGGATGTGTATATTTGCTCAAGTAATAAAACAACATCTGGTACAACAGCTGCAATGGGAGTCTCCATATGATTTAAGCTTATGTTTATCCAGTATAATTCTCCAAGACCTCTTGTGTTTATTCAGTGACTTACATAGGATGAAATGAGAGCCATGACCCTTGGATCGTTCTTTTTTTTTTTTTTTTTTTTTGAGACAGAGTCTAGCTCTGTCACTCAGGCTGGAGTGCAGTGGCACAATCTCAGCTCGCTGCAACCTCTGCCTCCCAGGTTCAAGCGATTCACCTGCCTCAGCCTCCCGAGTAGCTGGGATTATAGGTGCGTGCCACCATGCCTGGCTAACTTTTTTTGTATTTTTGGTAGAGATGGGGTTTCACCATGTTGGTCTTGAACTCCTGACCTCGTGATCCGCCCGCCTCAGCGGGCTCCCAAATCTGAACTCAGCACTCCCAAAGTGCTGAGATTACAGGCATGAGCCACCTCTCCCAGCCTACCCTTGGATCTGTTAAGACTTTCCTGGTGGCATCGTCTCTGAAATCCCTGTACGAATGTGCTATTGCTTTTGGTTGACTTTTTCCTAGGAATAGGCAGTTCTGATGACTTCATCTTGACCTTTTTTTACCAAAATAGCTCTCGCTCCACTGGTCAGGGAACCAATTTGGGATTCTACCAGTTGCTGAGTATGTCTACTCTAATTATGTATTCCAGAACGGGGAAGATAACTGAAGGGTGGTTTGAGAAACCCACCAGGCCAACTGGGAATTAGAATTGATTCAAAACTCCATTGATCGCCTGACCTCCATAAGCTCCTACTCTAGTTAATGCACTGCAATGTCATCTCAGTTCTCCTGGAATTAGTATCAATTCAGAAACTGTATTCAGTAATACCTCAAAGGTCTAATTATTTCTTTTTTCCCAATGCAAAGGTTCTCTGGTAAAAGGCCATAGTTTTCTTTGGGGAAAAGAGGGGGAAAAATTAACAGTATATATTTGTAATAGTATACTGGGTTTCTTCCTCATGGGGACCCAGCATCTCATTGATTCAAGGAGTTCTGGGTCTATAAACTAATTCGAGACTGGAAATTAATTGAGAAGCCAAGCCAAGCCTAGTGGCTCATACCTGTAATCCCAGCACTTTGGGAGGCCAAGGTGGGTAGATCACGAGGTCAGGAGTTCGAGACCAGACTGACCAACATGGTGAAACCCCATCTCTACTAAAAAAAAAAAAAACAAAAAGTAGCCAGCGTGGTGGTGCGCACTTGTAATCCCAGCTACTCGGGAGGCCAAGGCAGGAGAAGTGTTTGAACCCAGGAGGTGGAGGTTGCATTGAGCCGAGGTCATGCCACTGCACTCCAGCCTGGAGTGAGACTCCATCTCAAAAAAAAAAAAAAAAAAATTGAGAAACCATAAATCTTTGGTTTTGTTTTTTGTTTCATAATTCAGGTTTGGTTTTGTTTGTTTGACTTGAACTTTTCTACTTATATAGATCAAGTAAGAACTTAGTAATCTTCCTATCTATTCTAATTCTTTTTTTTTTTTTTTTGAGACAGAGATTCGCTCTTATTGCGTAGGCTGGAGTGCAATGGCGCAATCTCGGCTCAGCGCAATCTCAGCTCACCGCAACCTCCACCTTCCAGGTTCAAGCGATTCTCCTACCTCAGCCTCCCAAGTATCTGGCATTACAGGCATGCGCCACCACACCCAGCTAATTTTGTATTTTTTAGTAGAGATGGGGTTTCTCCATGTTGGTCAGGCTGGTCTCAAATTCCTGAACTCAAGATGATCCTCCCGCCTCGGCCTCCCAAAGTGCTGGGATTACAGGCATGAGCCACTGCACCCTCTATTCTAATTCTAGGAAGCCCATGAGTCAAACTATTCTTATTGCTTGCTTTGACTTTGCAGTCTGTTAAATAACCATTCCCGGCTGGGTGCGGTGGCTCACGCCTGTAATCCCAGCACTTTGGGAGGCCAAGGCGGGTGGATCATGAGGTCAGGAGATTGAGACCATCCTGGCAAAACACGGTGAAACCCCGTCTCCACTAAAAAATACAAAAGAATTAGCAGGGCATGGTGGCGGGCATCTGTGGTCCCAGCTACTCGGGAGGCTGAGGCAGGAGAATGGCGTGAACCTGGGAGGCGGAGCTTGCAATGAGCCGAGATCACGCCACTGCACTCCAGCCTGGGCTACAGAGCCAGACTCCGTCTCAAAAAAAAAAAACCATTCCCACCATTTTTTTCACAGCTGCAGTTGAGTGCTGCCACTTAAATCCTGCAGTCCCGAGATCCGGTTATAACCAATGCATTTAGATTTTTCATTTCGGTGGCAACAATCTTCATTGTAAATTCTGTCCTACAGAGAAGTGTGGTGATCAAGCTCTTCGGAGATACTGGGACTCCTCTCACAAATATATGTCTCACAGTTATGATGAATGGTGTATCTCCTGGATCTTCCTCAGTTGAGTATGTTTTAAATGAAAAATACACTTTATCATTCAAATCTTTCAAAGCTTTTGAATCACTTTATAGCAAACCAATGAAGAGCCAGCATTTCTTTCTTTTATTTTCTTTTTTTTTTTTTTGAGACAGAGTTTCACTCTTGTTGCCCAGGCTGGAGTGCAATGGTGCAATCTCGGCTCACCAAAACCTCTGCCTCCTGGATTCAAGTGATTCTCCTGCCTCAGCCTCCTGAGTAGCTGGGATTACAGACATGCACCACTACACCCAGCAAATTTTGTATTTTTAGTAGAGAAGGGGTTTCTCCATGTTGGCCAGGCTGGTCTCGAACTCCCAACCTCAGGTGATCCTCCCACCTCGGCCTCCCAAAGTGCTGGGATTACAGGTGTGAACCACCGGACCTGGCCCTCATTTTAACTTTTTAATATCCAATGTTTTCCGAATGAATACCCCCACTTTAAAAGTAGGCATCCTGCAAGCCTGGGAATTTAATTTTTATTGTAATTCAGCCAGTTATGGGATGAGATGCTGTGATATATTTTCAGCATTTTGAGCCCTGAAGCTGCAGGAGTTAAGGATCTTCTTCAGGGCTACACACAAATTTTTAGAATATTAATGCAGTACTTGTATTAAAAACTTTGAATCCCTGACTTAATCCTTTTCTTTACCCAGTTTGTCCAGCAACATCAGAAGCAAATATCAAATCTCATTATACTAGTTAGTCTGACAAAAAGGTTTGGAAGTATTGTTTACAAAATCACCCAGATACTTGCACCTTTTAAATGTTTGATTAGCAGTATCTAATGGTGATATCTTGTGTATTTCTACTACCAGATTACCCCAAAAACTATTCAAGTACATTTTACTATTAAAAATAAAATCGGCCGGGCACGGTGGCTCACGCCTGTAATCCTAGCACTTTGGGAGGCCAAGGTGGGCGGATCATGAGGTCAGGAGATCGAGACCGTCCTGGCTAACCCGGTGAAACCCAGTTTCTACTAAAAGTACAAAAAATGAGCCGGGTGTGGTGGCAGGCGCCTGTAGTCCCAGCTACTTGGGAGGCTGAGGCAGGAGAATGGCCTGAACCTGGGAGGCGGAGTTTGCAGTGAGCCGAGATTGTGCCACTGTATTCCAGCCTGGGCTACAGAGCGAGACGCCATCTCAAAAATAAATAAATAAATAAAAATAAAAACAAAAATAAAATCAAGGCTGGGCACGGTGGCTCACGCCTGTAATCCCAACACTTTGGGAGGCCAAGGTGGGCAGATCACCTGAGGTCGGGAGTTCGAGGCCAACCTGACCAACATGGTGAAACCCTGTCTCTACTAAAAAGACAAAAATTAGCCAGGTGTGGTGGCACACGCCTGTAGTCCCAGCTACTCAGGAGGCTAAGGTAGGATAATTGCTTGAACCCAAGAGGCAGAGGTTGCAGTGAGCTGTGATGGCACCACTGCACTGCAGCCTGGGTGACAGAGCAAGACTCTGCCTCAAAAAATAAATTATATAGGTTCTTTATTTGATCAAAATACTAAAGTAGAAAAAATATGTAATCACTGTAGTATTATATCCTTGAATAAAATATGTGATAATTAAGAATACCAAATAGGATAATAGAAACTTCTGGCTGGGCATGGTGGCACATGACTGCAGTTCCAGCTACTCAGGAGGCTGAGGTGAGAGAATCACTTGAGCCCAGGAGTTTGAGGCTGCAGTGAGCTATGATTCCACCTGTGACTAGCCACTGCACTCCAGCCTGAGAAACATCAGAGATTATGTTTCGAAAGGAAGGAAGGAAAGAAGGAAGGGAAGGAAGGGAGGGGAAGGGAAGGGGAGGGGAGGGGAGGGAAGGGAAGGGAAGTGAAGGGAAGGGAAGGGAAGGGAAGGGAAGGGAAGGGAAGGGAAGGGAAGGGAAGGGGGAAGGGAAGGGAAGGGAAGGGAAGGGAAGGGAAGGGAAGGGAAGGGGCAAAAATAAAATTGTTATTAAGCAAAGATATTTGTGCAAACATCATAATCAACAGCAAACATCAGAAGTGTTTCAATAAAGAAAAGTCTAAGACAAGGGCCAACCAGGCCTCCCATTTATCACTGTCAGGGATGCCTGAACCTGGACCAGAAGAGAGAAAAGGAGGAAACAGGAAAGAATGTAAGTCAAAGAATTTGAACTGTAGTTATCCACAGAGGCCATGAGTACAAATAGAAAAGCAGGGTAATCGATTTCAACTTTCAGAACAAAAACTGCTTAACAACATTCAGGAAATTGAGCAAATGCACATTGTACATATAATAAATCTTGAATCTTTCATACTAATAATAAACACATAGTAACAATAACAAAGAATCAGCCTCCATCCACATTAGCAAACGTGCCATGAAATCGATTTAGAAGACATTCCCAGGCCTATGTGAAACCATAAAACTTTACTGAAAACCATTAAAAGACACATTGAGGCCAGGCGTGGTGGCTCACGCCTGTAATCCCAACACTTCGGGAGGCCAAGGTGGGCGGATCATGAGGCCAAGAGATTCAGACCATCCTGGCCAGCACGGTGAAACCCCGTCTCTAGTAAAAATACAAAAGTTAGCTGGGCGTGGTGGTGCACGTCTGTAGTCCCAGCTACTCAGAAGGCTGAGGCAGGAGAATCGCTTGAACCCAGGAGGCAGAGGTTGCAGTGAGCCGAGATCGCACCACTGCACTCCAGCCTGGGCAACAGAGTGAGACTCCATCTCAAAAAAAAAAGACACATCGAAGGCTAACAAACCAAATCCTTACATTAGAAGAAGTAGCGAAATAAAGATATTAAAGATCCAGACTCAGTGCATTTCAAACTTTTTGAAATAGCTATTCTAACAGGTGTGAGGTGACATCTCATTCTGGCTTTAATTTGCATTTCTCTGATGATTATTGAACTTGGGCTTTTGTTCACGTACTTGTTGCTCATACGCATGCCTTCTTTGAGAAATGTCTATATCAAGTCCTTTGCTAATATTTTATAGTATTTGTTTTCTTGCTGTTGGATTGTTTGAGTTTTTATACATTTGTGATATTAATGCATTATCAGACATATAGTATACAAATATTTTCTGTCATGCAGATGCTTCTTCTTAGAGACAAGGCCTCACTCCATTGCCCCTAGGCCAGGCCTGGTGAGTGACAGCAGCCCTGATGCCCCAGCCTGCTAGGGCAACGTGTCATCCAGAGGCTTCAAGGCCCTCCTCACCATGGTACCCACCTCCTCGAAGTTGCCTCCCAAAGCCCTCTAGCTGCTGCTGCAGCCGCAACAAGTGCCACCACCAGGGGCCTTCCAGCTGCCAGTGCAGGCTTTCCAGAGCCGGGGATTGGGGAACCTGCAGTCATTGCCTCAGCAAGTCTGGTGGCAGCCAGGCCAGCCAGGGCAGCGATGACGACTGTAATGAAAAGTGGGATGACAGCTCCACACTGGTGGATGAGTTGAGAACACCAAGCAGAGGCATGTACTTGGTCTTTGATGGTTCAGTGGACCTGCACTACCATTGCAGTGCAAAGTGCAAGAGTTGAAGCTTGGAAACCTTCACCTAGATTTAGGAAGATTCATGGAAAAGTCTGGATGTCCATGCAGAAGCCTGCTGCACGAGTGGAACCCTCATGGAGAATCTCTACCAGGGCAATGTGGAGGGGAAATGTGGGGTTGGAGCCCCCACATAGAGTCCCACTGGAGCACTTCCTAGTGGAGCTGTGAGAGAGAACCACTGTCCTCCTGACATCAAAATGGTAGATCCACTGGCAGCTTGCACTCTCAGCCTGAAAAAGCTGCAAGTACTCAAGGCCAGCCCTTGAGAGCATCTACAGGTGCTAAACCCTGGAAAACCACAAGTGTGGTGCTGCCCAAGGCTTTGGGAGCCCACCCCTTGTACCGGCACGCCCTTGATGTGGGATATGAAGTCAAAGGAAGTTATTTTGGAGCTTTAAGATTTAATGACTGCTCTGCTGGGTTTTGGACTTGTGTAGGCTTGTAGCCCCTTTCTTTTGGCCAATTTCTTCCTTTTAGAACGGGAATGTTGATCCAATGCCTATACCCCCATTGTATCTTGGAAGTCACAAACTTGTTTCTTATTTTACAGGGTCATAGGCAGAAGGGACTAACCTTGTCTCAGATAAGACTTTGGACTGTGGACTTTTGAGTTAATGCTGGAATGAGTTAAATATTTGCAGGACTGTTGAGAAGGCATGGTAGTTTGGTGGTTTTTTTTTTTTTTGAGACAGAGTCTCCCTCTGTCACCAGGCTGGAGTGCAGTGGCACGATCGCAGCTCACTGCAATCTCTGTCTCCCGGGTTCAGATGATTCCCCTGCCTCAGCCTCCCCAGTAGCTGGGACTACAGGCCTCCATCTCCATGCCTGGCTAATTTTTTGTAGTTTAGTAGAGATGAAGTTTCACCTTGTTGGCCAGGGTGGTCTCGATCTCCTGACCTTGTGATCCACTTGCCTCAGCCACCCAAAGTGCTGGGATTACAGGCGTGAACCACTGCACCCGGCCGGTAGTATTTTGAAATATGAGAAGGACATGAGATTTGGGAGAGACCAGAGGTGGAACAATATGGTTTGAATCTGTGTCCCCGCCCAAATCTCATATTGAATTGGAATCCCCAGTGTTGGAGGTAGGGCCTAGTGGAAAGTGATGGGATCATGGGGCGGTTTCTCATTAATGGTTTAGCACTATCCCCTTAGTGCTGTTCTTGTGATAGAGTTTGCATGACATCTGGTTGTTTAAAAGTGTGTAGCACCTCCACCCCACACTTCCTCCTGCTCCAGCCATGTAAGACATGCCTATGGCTGGGCGCGGTGGCTCAACACTTGTAATCCCAGCACTTTAGGAGGCTGAGGTGGGCGGATCACGAGGTCAGGAGATCGAGACTATCCTGGCTAACACAGTGAAACCTGTCTCTACTAAAAATACAAAAAATTAGCCGGGCACGGTGGCAGGCACCTGTAGTCCCAGCTACTCGGGAGGCTGAGGCAGGAGAATGGCGTGAACCTGGGAGGCGGAGCTTGCAGTGAGCCGAGATCACATCACTGCACTCCCGCCTGAGCGAAAGAGTGAGACTCCATCTCAAAAAAAAAATAAATAAAGACATGCCTGCTACCCTTTTTCACCTTCCACCATGACTGAAAGTTTCCTGAGGCCTCTCCAGAAGCCGAATAGATACCAGCGTCATGCTTCCTGTACAGCCTTTAGAACCATGAGCCAATTAAACCTCTTTTCTTTATAAATTTCCCAGTCTCAGGTGTTTTTTTATGGCAATGCAAGAACACACTAATATAGCTGAGTTATTGGGGCCACATCAGTGGAACCTATTCAGTGGAGTCATGTGGGACCTGGTCATGTGGGACCTGGTCAGCAGGGCCTGGTGAATAGGTCCTTGTGAGTGAGGGTCTGGTCGGTGCTGACCTGGTCAATAGCACCTGGTCAGTGGGGGCCTGGTCAATGGGGACACAATCATTGGAGACCTAGTCAGAGGAAGCCTGGTGAGCAGTTGCCTGGTCAGTGAGGACCTGGTCTGAGGGGGCCTGGTCAGAGGGGACTGGTCAGAGGGCCTGGTCACTTGGGGCTACACCAGTGTGTCCTGGTCAGCATGGGCCTGGTCAGCTGAAATCTGGTCAGTGGGGGCCTGGTGAGTGTGACCTGGTTATTGGGGTCCTGGTCGGTGGAAACCTGGTCACTGAGCCCCAGTCAGTGGAAATCTGGCAGTGGGGGCCCAGTCAGTGGGGGTCTGTTCAGTAGGGACCTGGTCAGTGGGGACCTGGCTACTGGGGTCCTGGGTAGTGGGGCCTAGCCAGTAAAGGTCTGGTCATTAAGGACCTGGTCATTGGGAACCTCATCAGTCAGTGGAGGGACCTGGTCAGTGGGGAGCTTGGCAGTGGGGTCTGGAATTGGGGGGCCTATCAGTGGGGTCTGGCTAGTGGGGCCTACTCAGTGGAGGTCTGGTCAGTGGGGTCCTAGTAAGTTGAGGCCTCATCAGTTGGGGCCTGGTCAATGGGGACCTGGTGAGTGAGGGACTTGTCAGTGGGGCCTAGTCAGTGAAACGTGGCCACTGGGAGCATAATCAACTGTGGTCTTGTCAGTGGGGGCCTCATTAGTTGAGGCCCAGTCAGTGGGGGCCTGGCCTTTGGAGTCCTCATTAGTGGGGCCTGGTCAGTAAAGGTCTGTTCAGTAAGGACCTGGTCAGTCAGAACCTCGTCATTTAAGGCCCAGTCAGTGGAGTCGTTGACAGAGGGGGCCTTGTCAATTGGGCCCAGTCAGTGGGGGCCTGGCAGTGGAAGCCTCATCCATGGGTCCTGGACAGTAAGGCCTGGTCATTGGAGGTCTGACTGGGGGTTTTGTCAGTATGGCCCAGTCAGTGGTGGCCTAGAAGTGGAGGCCTCATCAGGGGGTCCTGGCTAGTGGGGTCTAGTCAGTGGTGGTCTGGGGTCCTGGTAAGTTGAGGCCTCATCAGTTGAGGCCTGGTCAGTGGGGCCTGATCACTGGGGTCCTACCTAGTGGGGCCTGGTCAGTAAAGTCCTGGGTCATTGGGGTCCTGGTTAATGGGTCAGTAAAGATCTGGTTATTAAAGACCTGGCCAGTCAGAACCTCATCAGTTAAGGACCTGGTCAGTTGGGACCTCATCAGTGAAGAACTTGGGCAGGTGGAACCTTGTCAGTTAAGGACCTGGTCAGTTGGGGCCTCATCAGTGAAGAACTTGGGCAGGTAGAACCTTGTCAGTTAAGGACCTGGTCAGTTGGGACCTCATCAGTGAAGGAAGTGGTCAGTTGGAATCTTATCAGTTGGGCCCAGTCAGCCTGGCAGTGAAAGCCTCATCCGTGGGTTCTGGATAGTGAGGCCTGGTCACTGGAGGCCTGGCTGTGGAACCTGGTCAGTGAGGGTCTAGTCACTGGGGTCATGGGTAGTGGGGCCTGGTCAGTAAAGGCCTGGTCATTAAGGACCTGGTCAATCAGAACCCCATCAGATGGGGCCCAGTCAGTGGAGTCCTGGTCAGTGAGGCCTGGCTAATGGGCCTCGTAAGTTGGGTCCCAGTCAGTGGGGACCTGGTCAGTTGGAGGCTTGTCAGGGGACCACGTTGGTGGGGCCTAGTCAGTGAAACCTGGACACTGGGGACATGATCAACTGGGATCTCGTCAGTGGGGACCTGGTCAG
>NW_026652287.1:52820742-52901850 GCF_009828535.3 Hylobates moloch | reverse complement strand
AGTAGGGGCTGGTCAGTAAAGGTCTGGTCACTAAGGACCTGGTCAGTTGGAACCTCATCAGTGAAGGACCTGGTCAGTGAGGGCCTCATCAGTTGGGCCCAGTCAGTGGGGGCCTGGCAGTGGAAGCCTCATGAGTGTGTCTTGGATAGTGAGGCCTGGTCACTTGAGGCCTTAGAGTGAGACCTAGTCAGTGAGGGTCTGGTCACTGGATACTGAGCTGTGAGGCCTATTCAGTAAAGTCTGGTCAGTAAAAACATGGTCAGTTGGAACCTTGTTAGTTGGTCCCTGTCGGTGGGGCCCTTGTCAGTTGGGCCCAGTCAGTGGAGGTCTCTCTGGTCAGTGGGTTCTTGGTAAGTCAGGCCTCATCTCTTGAGGCCTGGTCAGTGTGGACGTGGTCAGTGGAAGCCTCGGCAGTGGGGCCTTGTCAGTTGGGACAGTTAGTGGGGGTCTGGTGACTTGGGACCTGGTTAGTGGGGGCTTGGTAATTGGGGTCCTGGGTAGTGGGGCCTAGTCAATAAATGACCTAGTCTGGTCATTAAGGGCCTGGTCAGTCAGAATCTCATCAGTTGGAGCCCAGCGAGTGAGGGCTTGGTCAGTGGGCCTTGGTTATTGGGGCCTAGTCTGTGGAGGTCTGGTCAGTGGGGTCCTGGTAACTCAGGGTCTCATCTATGGGGACCTGGTCGGTGGCGACCTGGCCAGTGGGACCTGGTCAACGAAGGTTTTGCCCATTAAACCTAATCATCAGGGCCTGGTCAGCTGAGACATAATCACTGTGGCCTAGTCAGTGGGGGCCTGACAGTGGGGGCCTGTTCCATGGGGACCTTGTCAGCAGCGGCTGCTCAGTGATGGGCCTGGTCACTGGGGCCTAGTCCTTTTGGGCCTGGTCAGTGGAAACACAATCAGTGGGGACCTGATCATGGATGATCTGGTTAGGACTGACCTAGTCAGCGAACACCTTTCAGCAGGTTCTTGTCAGCAGAAACCTGGTCAGAGGGGGCCTGGCCAGTGGGGCCTAGTTCTTAGAGTCTGGCAGTGGGACCTAGTCGGTGAAAACCTGGCCAGAATATCTGGTCATTGGGACTTGGATGTGAGGGCCTAGTCAGTGCGGGGAATAGACATTGGGGGCCTGTTCAAGTGTGGGCCTGTTCAGTCAGGAGGGACGTGGCCCAAGGGGACATGATGACTAGAAGCCCGGACAGTGGAGGCATGACTAGCAAAGACATTATCAGTGAAAGTCTCATTCATGAGGCCTAGTTAGTGGAGTCCGGGCAGTGAGGGCCTTGTCACAAAGACCTAGTCTGTGGGGTCTTGTGCCCGGTCAGTGCGAACCTGGTTTTCAGGAGCTTGGTTAATAGGTAACTGATCGGCGGGGACCTGGTCGGTGCAGCTCTGGCCACTGGCTGACTGATCACTGGACCCAATCAGTGGGGACCTGGCTTGGCTGGGGGGTGGAGCAGCTGCCAGTGGGGCCTGGTCAGTGACAACCTGGTCAGCCGGGGCCTAGTCAGGGGGAGCCCAGTCAGTAAGGCCTGGTCAGTGGGGCCTCATCAGGGGGGACTCTTCAGTGGGGTCCTGATCATCAGGGCCCATTCAGTGAGGGCCAGGTCATGGCAGAGGCCCAGTCCATGGGGCCCTGGTCAGCAGGGGCCTGGTCAGTTGGACCCAGTCATCCCAGGACTGGTCTTCAGGGGCCACTGTGACTTCACGGGCTCCCCTGACTGTGCCAGTCCTCCAGCCTATAGCCAATGGTGTCCTTTATATCTCTCCCAGCACAGGCTCAGGATGTGGGGATGCCCGATGCTGGGAGGAGGCACAGGCAGCAAGAAGGAGAGGAGGAAGGAACTTCCATAGTATGGATGCCTACGAAGTTACAACACATGGTTCCATCGCCATGTTCTCTGTTTATTTCCCACATAATTCTCTATTCTAAACTGGCCTCAGTTGAACACAAAACCATCCTTGTACTACCACAAATAGTTGGCCATGGCTCTTTGATAGCAGTTTTTATTCTGCTGTAGAAATTATCCTTGAACTGGAAAAAGTCCCCAATCCAACATCCAGTCACTCAACACTCTCATCTTTATAAAGAGCTGCTTCCAAATTCTAGATCGATTTTTGGAAAAAAATATATTGCGCTCGTAAAAATTGCTGCATCTGTGATCTCAAATCTCTCCCTCGAATTGGATGGAGATGGTGAATTTCAGCCAAAGTGGCCAAAGAACTCGTGTCCCACGCTCCTGAACGCCATCAGCCCCTGCACCTCCATCATTCCTCCTGCCACGAGTCTCCTGCTCCCCGTGACTTTGGTAAGAGCTCCTCTGTGAACGTGGAGGATGTCTGGGAATTTGATGCGTTGCCACTCGGACAGCAGTAACAGGTCCGAGACAGAATCCAGGTCCTGCCTGGGCCAATCTGGGAAGAGCTTGATGATGGTATCGTAGGCACCTCTGGTGAAGGTGATGGGCTGGTTCAGGCCCACCCAGAAGGCCTGCTGGGCCCACTCCAAAGCCTGGCTGAGGCCACAGGAGGGCTGGCCCCCTGCTGATGCTGCTTCTCAAAGCCCCCCACCTGCTTGCCGTGAACTCCATGCCCTGTGGCTGAGCAGCAGCACCGTCATCCACCTTCTTGAGAAAGCCTATGAAGCTGTCAGTCATGCTCTCCACCTCCTGCAGGTCGAGGGCGGTGGTGGTGGAGTGCTGAGGGTCAGGAACGAGCTGGCACCCACCACGTCACCTTTCTCGCACCACCCACCTCCCATGACCAGGCCATGTATCCAGTGTTCAGCTTCGATACCCACATCCACTCCCCCAAGTGATGCCCACCTTCTCGCTGACCTGCTCTGCTTGGATCAGAGGCAGTTTTCTTATTTTCTTTCCTCAAGAGGTGCTGCGCCATACAGAAGGCCTTCTTGCCTTGTTTCCAGGCCTTCTCTTGGTGCTGCTGAGGCACATCAGGAAGTGCTGGAGGACGTGGCACTGCGCCAGCACTGGGCGGCCGGCCGTGTAGCTCATCCCGCAGATCGTGCTCTTCCTGTGCTTGGAGATGAAGTCCTCCTGGAAGCAGCCCGTGGCCCACTTCTCAGGTAGGTGGGGCACAGACATAGCCAGGAATGTCACCAGACACGCATCCAGCCGGTCCAAGTGCTTGTTGCGCCATGCACTGGGACCTGCCTGTGCACGGTCACCAGCTTGCAGGAGAGGACGATATTCATGCCCTTGAACTTGTTCTACTGAGCGGTGTTGCTGGTAGTGCACTGGAAGGAGTAGGGGTTCTCCTGCCACTTGAGGCCATAGAGCCACAGAGCCACGCACACCTTGTCCCCATCCTTCACAGAGCCCAATGCCTCGCCAAGCACAAGACCTCCCTGCCTGACTTGACAGGTGGGAAAGCGGTTGAGACTGCGCCTCATGGTGGCCAAGCTGTTGCCACCACGGGGGCCCAGGGAGCCACTGAGGACCAGGTGTGAACCGCCACTAGGCTCATCCACCGTCATGGAGTTGCCATCCCACTTGTCGTCCTAGGCATCATCACCATCACTGCCCTGACTGTCCTGGTTGCCACGAAAGAGCTGCTGAGGCCATGGCTGTCGGGCACGCCTGCCGTCTGAAGCCTGCACCGGCTGCTGAAAGGTATTCAGTGGTGGCACGTGCTGCGGCTGTAGCACTGGCTGGAAAGTGTCAGGAAGGGGTCTCAAGGAGGTGGGCAGCATACCGGGCATGGCCTCAAAGCCTCCCGACAGCATGTTGGCAGCGTGGCTGAGATGCTGGGGCCACCATCACCTGCCAGTCCCAGCTTGGAGTCATAGATCACCTGCCCGGCACAGACGAGGCTGAGAAGAGGCCACAGTCACTATAGCCATGGATGCTCTTGAACAGCCCTTGATGTCCTGCTCCCGCACAGGCTTAGCACCTCGTGTTCCTGCAGCAAGTTCTTGCCGGGGTTCTCTGACCTGAAATGGTACAACAACTGGGTGAGGTGTGCCATGTCCCCTGCATGGCCATCCCTGCTGCAACTAAAGGCCCATGGCACCCCTGGTGCCTTCCCCTACCAAGTAGAGCTGGGGTTGAGGCCGGGCCCATCTGGACCTAGGACTTGTGCCCTGGGAGGGGACTGTGTCCAACAAGTCAAATCAGAGGCCATAGGGCATGCTCCTGGCTGGCCAGGGCTGGGAGGACACCACGTTCACCCCTCCCTCTGGCAGCCTGAAAGGGATCAGCTTCCCTGTTGAGAAGGACTTCATAACGCCCAGGAGCCATCTGGGGCTGCAGAGCAACTGGCTGGGAGCTGCCCTGGCTCCTTCCATGCCATGCTAGTCATTGCCCACCAAGAGGGGTCCAATGCAAGTGCCCCCATGCAAGGGACTTATCTCTGGACCTGCCTCTCAGTTTTCACGGGGCCCAGCAGGGCCTAGTGTTGTGGCCAAGATGGGGTTGCAGGGCTGGGCCCCACTGATGGTCCTGGGGCTGTGTAGGGTGGATGTGGAAGGGACAGAGCACAGCATCCCTGTTCAAAATTTTACAAACGGAAGCATGGATCTCTGACAGCCAAGTCTCTGGGCAGCTTCGGGAGGGAGTTCAGAAAATGCATGGGTCCATTCTGAATCCTCAGGATCCCCAGAGAGCAACCTGCTGCCCTGAGCTTTCTGGAAGCTCCTTCGTGCCCCTGGGCCTCAGTCTTGGAGACTGCCAGCCAGGTCAGGGTGGGAGAGGACCAGGGTTGCATTCCGGGGTAAGGGGCTGGCTGCATGGGCCCCTGGAGCTAAGCTGGTAGGCAGCGGCGGGCCAGCCCATCTCCCTTGCAGAGGGGCTATGCTCACAGAGGCCTGGATACCAAGGACTCTCGATCGGGTTTGGCTGAAAAAATAGCAGATGCGAGGGGTCAGCTTCTCCTCCAAGTCCATTAAGTCCTCACAAGGCTGGGCCCCACAGACCTGAGTTTCTGGTGTCCTTGGCATTCCTGCGTGGCTTCTTGAGTCTGACTCTGAGGACACCCCTGCAGGCTGCTGATCACAGAGCAAGGGGTGTGTGGATCCCTCGGGGCACGGGGAGCCGTTGGGGCACCTCATGTCACTCCTGGGGCAGTGGCTTAGGATTCAGGCTGGCTCCAGACTTCCTCCTTCACCTCCTCATCCCAGGGCTGTGCGGCCTGGGTAGCAGCCCTGATTCAGAACCAGGTGGGAGAGGACTTGGCTGTCACCTAGCCCCCTTGCCACCTCACAGGAGACACTGTCTCCACAGTGGGTGAGATGGTCCCAGGCACGGGGCCCCCTTTGCCCTCCAGGACCGTCCACTCCATGCCTGGACTGGACCATTCCCACACCTGGCTGAACTCTTGGATCTGGCTCTGGCCAGGGCTCCTACCCGTGTCCTCTCCCCGAATCCTCTGGGTCAGTGACACTGATTCTCTTGTTCCCCTGGCTCAAGGCTTATTGCCCTGACATCCTTGGAGGGGCACTCTGGAGTGAGCGGCCCCTGCTCCTCTTGGCATCTGTTGATGTTGGGATGGTGGTTCAGGGAGCTCGCACCTCTCAGGTGAGAGGTCCTGGGCATCCTCTCAGGAGGGAGGATGTAAAAAGCATAAGGGGCATTGAGGGGTCTTTCTCTAGCCCCTGCCTGTCTAAGCAGCATGTCCAGTACATATGCGCTCAGCACCTGCCCAGAAGCTGCTTAGTGTAGAGGAGGAAAAGGCAGAAAAAGAGGTGCAGGAGGAAGGGCCAGGTAGTAGGGCTGGTGGGGCTGGGGCCCTCTCCACTATCGGATGCTCCAAAGGATGACTTGGGAGGGGACCTGGTGCTGGAGCCCACCAGGGGGTGGCAGGTCCCAGCACTGGCTCATCAGTTCCCCCACAAAGGCCTCAGAGTGCCTGAGCACTGTGGCATCCTCCAGGGCCCAGGCCTGGGAGAACTGGTCCTGAAAGAACTCCCTCCCACAGGCTGGACTGGGACAGGTTCATGGTCACTCAAGGGACAAGAAGGGCATCAGGCCGGGAGGGGTTCCTGGGAGGGGTTGGTGTCCACACCCCATTTCCAACACTGCCATCTCCCGCTGGGCAGCACTGGGTCCTTCTGTGGCCACCCCTGGGGTCCAGCTGTGCACAGGAGGCCATGGCCTGGGGAGGCCCGGGCAGGGAGGTGCCCACCACACTCCCACCTTTCACATGGATCACTCATTTCAAGGGTGGGCTCAGGGTCTGGGAGAACTCACTATGCCCTGCACAGCCCTACAGGCCAGGCCTGGCCATCCTTCTGATGAGAGCAGAAGGTCATGGGGACAGTGGCCTCAGGCCAGCCAGGCTCTGTCCCGTAAGCTCCCCAGGAAACCTCAGACACAGGGTGACTTGCTTCTGTGAACCTTGAAGGCCATGGGCGCCATTGCCATTACTGCATCCTTCATCTTCAGGCTGAACCCGAAGGGGATCTGTGGGGACAGCAGGTGTGAGAAGACCTGGCCCTTCCAGGCTGGGAGCTGGTGGCCTAAGCAGGGCCCACTGTGGTTTCAGTCCCCTGGAGTGCCAGGAACCCCTCCCCGTGGGATGAGCTGCCACCGTGAGGCTGGGTCAGAAGAGATCTTGCAGCTCCCCACGGAGGGGACTCATCTCAGCAGGGATGTGGCTCCTGGAGGGAGGGGCTCCCCAGGGCCTTGGAGTTCCCTGGGCTCTTCCGAGTTTAGAACTGGCCCTGGCCTCTGCTGTGGGATGCCCCCTCTCAGGTGTTGCCTGGCTTGTGTGCCCTGTGGGGACCCGCCTGTGCCTCCTGCTGGGTGGGGGTGAGCCAGGTCCTCCTGGGGAAGCCAGACCCCTGGGCTGGGGGAGTCAGGCAGCGCGGGGCAGGAGGGTCCCTGGGCTGGGAGCTTCCAGTGCCTTATTACCCCCATTTAAAGCACCAGAGGAGCCAGTGTAAACATGGAATTCTGGGCACGCAGCTCATCCTTGTCCTGATGGGAGGAGCAGAGGCCCTCAGGGCCCCTTGGGCTGCCGCCAAAACATCCCTATTTCAGGCCCCTCTGCAGCCCTTCCCTGAGGGGCAGAACACTGGGCGGTCCCCAGGGCACCCCGCCACACCTGCCCCCCGCATGGACCTTCAGTGGACACACTTCCCTTAGCCCAGCTCAGCCAGAGCCCAGTCCCCGTCCCAGAGCCTCTGCCTGCTCCAGAGCAGAAAAAGGAAACCCAACTACAATCCCACGGAGAACTCCACATCCCAGGTCTGGCCCCTGCTGGGACTCGACCTCCCACCCCGCCATGAGGAGGAGCCAGAACCTCCCTCTACCCTTGATCCCCAAGCCTCTGGGGAAGAGCCGAGGGGACCGTCTCCTCACCAAGTCCTCATAAGCTTTGGGGATGATGTGCATAGCACATGTCCCAGGTGGGCTTAGAGTCTCTGGAGCCTGGCACAATTTGAACTGCAGAATCCTGAGAGCCCGCAACCTATCACAAAATCAAAGCCTGCTCCCAAGATGTGGAGCCGTCAGCTGGAAGAGCTGGCACTGGCAGGGGTCCTCAGACCCCCAGGCCTCCCACCCTCCCATTTGGCCACTCCCGCATGCAGCCTTGGCCCAGGGTGGGGAGGGGCAGGAATGTCCCCTGGATCCTGGCGGGAGGAGCTGCCCAGTGGGGCCCTGAGCTGAGGTATTAGGAGGAGAGGCCTGTCGTGGAGGCCGAGAGGGAGGAACATGGCAGGCAGGGGCCAGCAGGGTGAGCGGGGTGGGTGCTGGGGGTGCATTACTGTCTTCTGGACATTCACGGAGTCAGGCTAGGGGACATGCGACGAGGAAGCATTACTGTCTGGGTTTCATCTGCCTGTCCAAGGATGGCGAGGATGGCTAGGAGCACAGGCAGCCACCAGGAAGCAGGAGGACCCTCAGGGAGGTGAGCGTTGCCTGCGCAAAGTCGGGGCTGGAGGACCGAGGCTCCGGGATACAGAAGGCAGCCGCAGGGAGGCTGCGATGCCCTCTGCTGATGGGGATGAGAGGCATCTAACTCTGGGTATGGGGGTCCCTATCCAGTCCCAGGCTCCTGCATGACCCACAGCAGGCAACATCCTAGAGGCTCCAAATGAGCTGGGGACCCAAGGAAGTCTCCTTGCCTGGAAGCTGGGATAACCTAGCCAGGGTGACCATCCCCAGGCCTGGCTGTGTGAGTCCCCGTGGGCAGCTGTCCACCTACCCTGCGAGGAGTGCCTCTCACCAGCCAGCAGCTGGGCCAGCACTCAGAAGATGTCTTTTCCGGGCAGATAGAGGAGAGTGGCAGCAATGCGCCTCATGGCCCTGCAATCGCCCAGCTCCTGCAAGAGCCAGAGTCACCATGGAAGCATGTCACCTGGGAGCACTGAGGTCACCTGAGAGGACTGATATCATTGGGGAGGCCTGCCACAGGCCCTGGGGGATTTGGGGTGCAGCCTCTTCACCCCTCTCCTGACACTGGGTGTCAGGACTGAGCAGGTCACGCACGTCTCAGTTGACAAGGAGTCCAGAGAGACTCCTGTAGCGAGCGTCCAAGCCCACGTGGCCCGAGACGACATAGGAGAGGACCATGGATGTCCCTCCCCCTCAGATGCCAGGCCAGGAAGGCCACCGTGCCAGGCTTGGGACAGCATCTGTGAGCTAGGCTGGCCAACAGGGCGGGCTGGGGGCCCACCGCATACAGGGTCCTGGGAAGACCCAGGGGCTGCCTGCCAGGTATGAGAGGGAGGCTGGGTCCAGACCCTGTGTGTGCAGCCCATGGAGCCAGCTCAGTGGCTGTCCCTCCAGGAGTGATCTGGAAACTGGGGCACAGTGGGAGCAGGCACTTCGGGAACCCCCTCCCTGTCTGCTGTGCTCCAGTGGGGTTCGGGCGGAGGGGATATTGGATCCCTGCCAGTTTTCCAATGAAGAAACAGCTTCTGCGGGATCCACACTGATTTCGTGACAAGAGCGACGTCCATCAAGCACTTTGGGAACTTGTCAAAAATGCCTCCTGGGAGGACCATTTTGGGACACTGACCAGCTCCTGGGCCTTGGGGCAAGCCCAGGAGGAGGGTGTCATTTCTTGTTCTGAGATTGGAGGTCAGGCTCAGGTTAGACCAGGAGTCTGTGCCTGAGCCCTCTCCATCTCAGCATGACCCCTGTGAGACCCTCCCTCTCTGCCTTGCTTGAATGTTCAAGCCAGCAGCGAGCTTGAGTCCTACCCGCTGCGTCTTGGTAGGTGTCAGATACTGAATTTTAAAGAAGCAATGACACCCCCGACCCAAGACACCCATGCCTATGAATATGGGAATGTGACCTAGGAATATTGTTGCCTGGGAATACTCACGGGATTAGGTGCAGAATACGCCACCAGGACAAGAAAGACATGCTGCAGCCTAGGAAAGAGAGAAAAGAGGGCTTGAGTTCACACGGATGCTGCTTTGTTCTATCATGTTCCAACAAGGAATCCAATTCCAGGTCCAGATGACATGCAGAATAAGCAGTGAGCTCTTCAGGGTCACTGAGTTTTATGAAATGTTTTGGTAAAAGTGGATTTTACTATTCCCGTGTTGAAGATTGTCTTGGTGGCCTTCAACTGTGAGTGACGGTGAATCAAGCTGTGGACATGGCATGCAGGTTTTACAAGGCCATCAGTTTTCAAATCAGTGGGATCAGTCTCTGAGACTCTTCTGGGACATGTGGCGCGAGTCCACTGAGTTTCGTGAAGAGCCGCCCAACGGGCTCCCAAAGGGGCTGTGCCCTGTCGCATTCCCACCTGGCAGGGACAAGGGTCCCCGGGGCCCCACATCGTCCTGGCATTTGGTGTTGTCAGTGTTGCTTGGGAAGGCTCCCGAGCCCCTCATCCTGCCGCCCTCCCGTAGGTCACCGAACTTTCCACCATTTCTCATGATTTTGTTCATTGCTCTCTGTCTGCTCGGGAGCCACTTGGGCTCTGGCCCCACATATCCCAGCCAGGCCCAGGGCTTGCAGCCAGGAAGGCACTCAGTCCATTGTGCTAGCTGCTCCCTGGGCCTGGAAAGCTTTTGGTGGCTCTGTCACCCCTCCTGGGTGACCCCTGCCTCTGCTCTGGTGAAGCTCCCATCCCTCTGGTTCACCCCATCTCCCCAGGAACTCTCCAGCCCTGCAAGCCTTACTTGACACTGTATTGTGGCCAGAACACCATGTGGTTTCGTAGTGTATGGCTGACATCCAGGTTGATCTGGTGGAAGTTCCCGGGGGGACCTCTTTCCCTTCATCTTCATGACCTCCAGCGCAGGGCCAAGAAGAAGAAGCAGCCTCTGAACAGAGAGAAGACTCACTGCCCCACACGGCAGTCGTCCACAGGCAGCCCTTAAGGAAGGAAGGAAGGTTGGTTGGTTTCCTTCTGCAGAAAGCTCCTCCTCTGGCTTGGTTCCTTACAATCCAACTAGTCCTGGAGCTCAGCTCACCTTTGGTGCTGACATCACCGTCTCTGCCCAGGATGTCCATCTGACCACGCCCCCTCCACCTTCAACCCAGGCTCTGCGTTCCCTCCAGCTGGAGGCTTGGGCTCCCAACACAGCCTGGCCTGTTTGTCCTGCTCTGGCTGACTTCGGAAGGGTCATACCTCATATTTCCACCAGTTCTCTGCCTTCACCTTCTCGACATCCAGGAAGTGTGACCACACTTGGCCCCACATCTACGGAGAATGCCTTTATACACGCTGTCTGTCAACTTGGGACAGAACACTCTGGAGAAACAGGCTCTGGGGCAGCCCCAGGGAGGATGGGAGCCTGAGGATTCTGGAAGTCTCCAGCCTTTGACTTGTTGGTTTTTCAGGAGGGGTGCGGTCTACCTAGGACCAGGCCTCCCTCCCACGATTCAGAGTTATGAATTCTCATCTTGACCTATTCCTTCAGTTCGCCAGGGGGTGTCCCTATTGCTGAGCTAGTGCTGGCTCATGCCCGGCATCACAATGTCTCCTGCAAGTTGAGGTTTGCAGGGACAAACAGGAAAGCTGGTGACCAGACCTGCTGTCACGGGTGAGGACAGTGTGTCACCCACCCTCTGAGAGGCAGGCAGTGCCAGGACCCAGCCATGGGAGCCCATCCCCCTGACTCTGTAGAGAGTGGTCATGGGGGCCCTCCCTCCCCATGTCATCTCCTTGCCACTCCTATATCCCTGCCCGTCTTGAAGCATCTGGAGCCATTTCTCTGTGCCTCTCATCTCCTGACGTCTTTGCTGTCAACTATCACCACAGTTTAGAGGAGCTGCCAAGGCTTCCTGGAGCAGACTTTGGAAGCTGTATCGTGGGCTCCAAGGCCCTGACGGGACTGAACCACAAAAAGAACCAGAAAAGGGCAGGCCCCGGGGACTGAGACCCTCTGACTGAACAGGCGTCCATGACCTGGCCTCATGACCTGGGACATGCCATCCTCAGGCCACAGACACCGGACTTTGGTCAAGTACCAGCCTCCAGGTGGGGTCCTGGTGCAAGCAGACAGCAACACCTGAACCGTGACTGTGGTTCTCAGTTTGGAGTTTGGTCAAACCACCAATGGTGACAGAGTCTTGGAGTCAGGTACAGTAGGAACTGCCACCCCTCGCAGGGACAGCCTGTCACTCCCACTCACCATCGCTGGTGCCCACAGGCTGCTGACCACCTGCCAAGTCCTCCTGCCCCTGGACCAGCCTCTCAGGCAGCAGGTCTTACCTTTGCCTCCAGAGCACTGATGGATGGCAGCTTTGTCTCACCGTAAGGCAACCCAGACAGAGCTGAGGGCCTGTGCTGGGCCGAGAGCTGTCCTCCTCCTCCCCTAGCGGTCCTAGGGAAGGACCAGCCATGTCTCTTCCCGCCCCACCCCTGGTCTCAGCCCAGGAGACACACAGGGAAGGTAGGAAGAGGGTCTCCCTGTGGGCTGACACCTGTGAAGGGACAGGACCTGGGAGAAGAGGGGTGTGTGGGTGGGGCAGGGACCACTAGGGTCCTGTAGAGCATGGGCTTGGGCTACACAACGGGGCTGCCCCTCCTGGGCTAGAGGCAGTGCCCTCTGCGGGAGCTGAGAATGTCCAGTCCTGAGAAAGGACATGTATGGCCCAGTGTGGGTGACTGGGCCCCAACAGCAGCCCTCGAGGGAGTGACCACATTACCAGGCCAGGATCCTGAGACCTGCCCAGTGCACTGAGGGTGCACCTGGGGCCTGTCCCACCTGATGTCCCCAAGTGCCCTGCAAGGTCTGATCTCCCAGCCTCCATCTACCTCCCCCGGGGGGTGGGGGCTTGCTTTGAGTTGTCTCTACCTTTCTGGATGGAACTAATATACTTCTTACATATATTGATTGATGTCTCATGTCTCCTTAAAATGTATAAAAGCAAGCTGTGGGCCGGGCGCAGTGGCTCACGCCTGTAATTCCAACACTGTGGGAGGCCGAGGCTGGTGGATCACGAGGTCAGGAGATTGAGACCATCCTGGCTAACACAGAGAAACCCCGTCTCTACTAAAAAATACAAAAAAAGTAGCCAGGGGTGGTGGGGGGCGCCTATAGTCCCAGCTACCTGGGAGGCTGAGGCAGGAGAATGGCGTGAACCCAGGAGGTGGAACTCGCAGTGAGCTGAGATGGCACCACTGCACTCCAGCCTGGGCAACAGAGTAAGACTCTGTCTCAAAAAAAAAAAGACACAAAAAATTATCTGGGCATGGTGGCGGGTGCCTGTAATCCCAGCTTCTCAGGAGGCTGAGGCATGAGAATTGCTTGAACCTGGGAGGCAGAGGTTGCAGTGAACAGAGATCGCGCCACTGCACTGCAGCCCAGGTGACAGTGTGAGACTCCGTCTCAAAAAAAAAAAAAAGCAAGCTGTGTCCCAACCACCTTGGGCACATTCGTCAGGACTTCCTGAGACCATCATGGGCACATCCTCAACCTTGGCAAAATAAACTCTCTAAATTAACTGAGACCTGTTGCAGATTTTCCGGGTTCACCTCTCAAAGGTTAAAGAGTCATGCAAATAAGACAAGTGGCACTGGTTCCCTGACCAGGAATCGAACCTGGGCTGAAGTCGTAAAAGTCCAGCATATTAGCCCCTGTACCACAGGGTGGAGTATAAGTTCAATAGGAACCCAAAGCAGGCAGTTTGAGCATTTAAAGGACTTTAACAGGGGAGGAGTTTCTACGCTAGAAAGGAGGTTGGCACGAGCTGGGGAGATGTGTCCTGCCTCAGTGAGGCCTTTCTAAAAACAAAACCCATCCCTGGGTGGTGAGGGTGGGAACAGAGGACTCACTGCGGAATCCCGAGGTGATCGGTGACTTTGTAGCTGTCAATATCCTCAGGCCCCGCGTCTGCAGGCACCTCCGCTCGGCATCCCTGTGACCCAGAGGGGATTCAGGGTGAGGGGGCCAAGGTGAGGGGTGTGGGGGCATGAAGTTCCCAGCAGCTGGTCCTGGTCCTGCATCCAGAGGGAGCCCAGGACACTCCAACCAGGATACAGCTGGAGACGGGTGGCCTCGCCTCCCTCGAGAGACAGCCCGACCCGGACCTCCTCACACTTGTCAATGATGTTCCGCTCCTGCGCGGGCAGAGCAGCTGTAATCCTTTTCCATGTCCATCCTGCGAGACAACATTGTCCAAAGGCCACACTGCACCTGGGTGCTTCAGAGAACACCCAAACCGCTTCCACCCAACTCTGAGACGCCGCCGGCCAGATGAACCCCATGCCACCACCGCTCCGGGTGAAAAGGGGCCAGACCTAGGGTCCCCATGCCTGCTGGGGTCTCTGGAGTCCCTGCCCCAGCCAGAGGTGGGCTTCTTCCTGAGGATTTGAGAACAGGGGGACCTGGACACAGAGGCCCATTGTCCCCAAATGCCCTGAATCAGGCACATACGGGAGGAACGGTGTCCATCTGCCGAGGGTGAGGGGCCTGTGGTGCGCTATTTCAGACACCTGCAGGTAGACTGGGGTCAGGGATCAGACAGCTCCATATGCTCAGCCTCCTGGGATCATGCAGGGACCATGAAGATGCCCAGTTTCTTACAGGGAACAAGACACCTCGTGACTGCTCCATTTCATCCCCATCTCCACTCCCTCTGGCCAGTGACGCTGCTTCAAGAATAACACCAGCCAAACGGGAGAGTGCTTGGTTTGGGGTCCACGCAGCCTCTCTGCTCATGAAGATGTCTCAGGTGGAGGGACAGTGGATCCCAAGTTCTGAGCTGTCAGTACAGGAAGGAGCCTCATGTTCCAGGGTCACTGAGAAAGAACAAGAACTCTGAGGACTTGGTCCTGGAGAACCCCAGAGGGCCCCATCCCGTGAACATTAGGAACAAAGAAAGGGGGAGGCCTGTAGAGGAACAGACAGAGGAAGGGCCTTGTGGGGAAGAGCCCTAGTCCACGGTGAAGAGGAGGAATGATCATCACCCTCCAGCCAACCCTCCGGGGCGCCCTCATTTTCCACAACTGCCCAAGGACAGAGGGCTCCCCACCCTACTCCCAGACAGGAGACCCCATATGTCCAGTGGGTCCCACAGTGACCCCCACTGACTGCACCCGAAGTCTGAGTTGATGAGATCTTCTCTTGCAGGGGCTCACCTTAGGACACAGACCTGGATGGAAGACCATCCTCCACCCCACCCACAGGGGCTCTTCTAAGGCCAGGCTCTGTCCTATTGCTGTCGAAAATTTTAGAAAGATTTGGGATCAAGGGCATAAGGGGCACCGCGTAAGGGAGTGAGTCCCACACAGCACAGGGCAGGGGTGAGAGCATGGCCCAGGGTCACATCTGGGTTCCTGGACCAGTGACCGCCCCTATAACCTCAGATGTCTCACCCGTCGAATGGGTATACTTGGGGACAGCACCCACCCCCTGGAGTCACCATGAGGATGAATAAGACAACTGTGTACATGGTCAGCACAGAACAAGCACTGGTGAGTGCCCAGGAATGACCCTCTTTGGCAGCTGCCCAGAGACCAGCATCACCCACCAGGTAGTGACTGTCTCCAAGTCAGCAGGGAAGGAAGAGAGCAGGTCATGCTCTTGAGTCAGATCTGGCAGCTGTTCGGAGATGTGCCTCTCGCCTAGAAAAGAGCCCTACATGCCCAACACTCACAGACACCGATGTGCCTCTGACTGCTGCATGACACAGAGGCAGGCAGGTGGGCGTTTGGCATGGTGATGTTTTGGGGTCACAGTACCCACAAAGGGCCGAGAGTCAGCATTCTCCACCCCCTGAACTGTCAACCTGAGTATGTGTGATGTGTCTGTGCATGTGAGCATCCCGCGTGGGTGAACACATGTGTGAGTGTGTGTGTCGCACTCACGTGCACACCCACATCCTCATCACTGTCACCCTAGGGCCCATGGTCAGCATCAGAGCATCCATGGGCGCTCCTCAGTCTCTGCCCTCTCCACATGGGTCTGTCCTGGGGATGCAGACAGAGTGGGGGCAGAGGGCTGAAGGCAGAGGGCAGAGAGCTGAGGGCAGAGGGCTGAGGGCAGAGGGCAGAGAGCTGGCCCCTCCCTTGGGGGACTCAGGTAGTATGTAAAGTGCTAGGTCTGAGGGGCAGGCCTGGATTCAACTCACCTTCTCACCTCTTCCTCCCAGTAGACCTCTGGGGGGCTGTGACTCAGGGATGAAGGCAAGGAGGCATCAGGGATAAACTGTTTACCTGAGGTCACCCAGCAGCCAGCTGACCAGGACCCACTGACCCAGTCCCTGCTGACCAGGTACCACTGACCAGTTCCCCAATGACAAGGCCCCACTGACCAGACCTTGGATGACCAAGTCCCTGTTGACCAATCCTCCCTGACCAGGTTCCTATTTTTTTTTTTTTTCGGACTTTACTTTTTTTTTTTTTTTTTTTGAGACAGGGCTCACTCTGTCGCCCAGGCTGGAGTGCAGTGGCACAATCTTGGCTCACTGCAGAGCTGACCTCCTGGGCTCAAGCAATTCTCCCACCTCCACCTCCTGAGTAGCTGGGACTATAGGTGCACACCACCACACCCAGCTACTTTTTGTATTTTTAGTAGAGAGGGGGTTTCACCATGTTGCCCAGGCTGGTCTAGAACTCCCGAGCTCAAGTGATCCTTCCGCTTAGGCGTCCCAAAGTGCTGGGATTACAGGCATGAGTCACCACACCCATCCCCTGACCAGGTTCCTAATGACAAGGCCCCCGCTGATCAGACCACTGACACGCAGTGCCCAAAGTCCTCTACCAGTGCCCCCCCTACTCAGCCCACAGACCCTCCCCTTCCTGTGGCTGCACCCGCAGGCCAGCCCCTGGGGATCTTCTCAGGACAGGGCTCCTCATCCAGGACACAGGGAGGGACGGTCAGCCTCAGGCTCCAGGTGCCCCCACAAGGCTGTCGGGGCCCATCTCCAAGGGGACAGTGAGGGGTCCTGGCACCACCTGGACATGTCACCTGGCCCTATTCCTGAGCCTTGGAGCCAGAGGAACAGAGGGATGTTTGTCAGACCAGTCTCCCCCTTCTGCTGGGCCTCTCAGGGCTCTTCCAGCAGAGCCTGGATCTAGAGACACAGTAGAGGCAGCATGGTAGCCAGCCCAAGACCCCCCAGGCTGGGCTGGGGACCACATACAGAGACTCTCCCCAGGCAGCCAGGAGACCCTTTGCTAGTTTCACCACACCTGAGCAGATGGGCAGCAGTTCTTCCCACTGGGGCCTAGTGAAGGTGCACGGCGGGAGGATGCTCTCCACCCCTGCTTCTAAGAAAAATGGCCGGTTCCAGGGCTGGAGCAGAGAAAATACAAAATAAGCTTGGAACATCTTATGTTCATCATCTTATGTTAGGCCAGAAAGTAGGGAAGCGCTCAAAGGAAACCAGTGACAGATCAAAAACACATTAAGTCAGCTTGACATGACCACCACATCTGGGGGCATTTGAGCAGCAAATTAACATGCTTTCCTTCCCTTCTCCCCTCTTTGTTGGTTTTGTTTTGTTTTAGTTCTTTACCCACGTTGAAGGAATGAAAGAATAAGAAAGCCATCATTTGGGGCCAGGTAAAGTGGCTCATGCCTGTAATCCCAGAACTTTGGGAGGCAGAGGCGGGGGGATCACTTGAGGCCGGGAGTTTGAGACCAGCCTGGCCAACATAGCAGACCCCATCTCTACAAAAATGAAAAAATTAGCCAGGCGTGGGAGCATGGGCCTGTGGCCCCAGCTACTCAGGAGGCTGAGGCAGGAGGACCGCTTGAGGCGAGGCTGCAATGAGCTACGATCACAATGCTGCACCCCAGCCCGGGTGACAGAGGGAGACCCTTTCTAAAAAAAAAAAAAAAACAAAAAACAATGAAACAAAAAAAGAGTGAAAGAAGAAAGAAGAATTGGGAGAAGTGGGGAGATTATCTCACACTTTAAAAAGATAAAGCCGGCCGGGCACGGTGGCTCACGCTTGTAATCCCAGCACTTTGGGAGGCCGAGGCGGGTGGATCACAAGGTCAGGAGATCGAGACCACGGTGAAACCCTGTCTCTACTAAAAATACAAAAAATTAGCCAGGCGTGGTGGCGGGCGCCTGTAGTCCCAGCTACTCGGAGAGGCTGAGGCAGGAGAATGGCGTGAACCCGGGAGGCGGAGCTTGCAGTGAGCCGAGATCGCGCCACTGCACTCCAGCCTGGGCGACAGAACGAGACTCCGTCTCAAAAAAAAAGAAAAAAAAAAAAGATAAAACCACTACTGGGCATCTGGCTGAGAATATAAAATGAAGTAGAGACAAGAGAAATTACATAGATCACATAACTGATATAATAAACAAATTTATTAAACTCTTATTTATGTGTTATTAGCATAACTATTACAATAGTTTGATTTGAATTAAAATACACAATAGACAGGCACGGCCATGGTGATACAAACAGGCATATTTTTAGTTGAGAAGAAAGGCAACTTGGCTGGGCGCAGTGGCTCACGCCTATAATCCCAACACTTTGGGAGGCCGAAGTGGGTGGCTCATCTGAGGTCAGGGGTTCGAGACCAGCCTGGCCCACATGGTGAAACCTCGTCTCTACTAAAAATACAAAAATTAGCTGGGCATAGTGGTGCGTGGCTGTAATCCCAGCTATTAGGGAGGCTGAGGTAGGAGAATCACTTGAACCGGGGAGGTGGAGGTTGCAGTGAGCCGAGATTGCAGCACTACACTCCAGGCTGGGCAACAGAGTGAGACTCCATCTCAAAAAAAAAAAGAAAGGCAACTCAATATTCTGCTGAGACACAACGTTCCATTACTTAAAAAGTTAAAGGCTTAGGAATATTATTTTAGCTTTGAGGTATCTGTATTACCACATATAGAAAGCGTTCCTAAATTGGCTGGGCATGGTGGCTTACACCTGTACTGTATCCCAGCACTTTGGGAGGCTGAGGCACGTGGATCACTTGAGGCCAGGAGTTCAAGACCAGCCTGGGCAACATGGTGAAACCCCATCTCTACTAAAAATACAAAAATTAGCCAGGCGTGGTGGTGCATGCCTATAATCCCAGCTACTCAGGAGGCTGAGGCAGGAGAATCGCTTGAACCTGGGAGGCAGAAGCTGCAGTGAGCCGAGATCGCACCACTGCACTCCAGCCTGGGCGACAGAGCAAGACTCTGCCTCAAGAAAAAAAAAAAAAAAGACAATACAAAAATGCTTTATTTAAACATTTTTTAAAGAGTTCCTAAATCGGCCAGGCACGATGGCTCATGCCTGTAATCCCAGTACTTTGGGAGGCCTTGGCAGGAGGATCACTTGAGGTCAGGAGTTCGAGATCAGCCTGGCCAACACAGGGAAACCCCGTCTCTACTAAAAATACAAAAATAAGCCAGGCGTGGTGGCATGTGCCTGTGATCCCAGCTACTCGGGAAGCTGAGGCAGGAGAATTGCCTAAACCCGGGAGGTGGAGGTTGCAGTGAGCCAAGATCGCACCACCGCACTCCAGCCTGGGCAACAGAGCGAGACTCTGTCAAAAAAAAAAAAAAAAAAAAGGAGAGAGAGAAATTGGTGAGGAGGGCATGACCAGCAGTTCAGTAATGGCAGAGAAAGGCAAACAGGGAAAAGGGCTAAAGTTGGAGAGCTAGCCTTACCTCACTCGAAGAGTTGGCTAACCTCACTCTAAGTCTCAGCCCAGGCATAATCTCAGAGCGTGATCCTTCTCAAAAAATAAAACGATAAAACAATAAATAAAATATCAATGCCTAGTATAGAATGAATCTTTTTTTGTGTGTGTGAGAGAGGGTCTTGCGCTGTCACCCGGGCTGGAGTGCAGTAGCACAATCATGGCTCACTGCAGCCTCAACCCTCCAGCCCCCAGTGATCCTCCTGCCTCTGCCTCCTGAGTAGCTGGGACTACAGGTGTGTGCCACCACACTCAACTAATTTTTTTATTTTTTGTAGAGACAGGGTCTCGGAATGTTGGCCTGGGCTGGTCTCAAACTTCTGGCCTCAAGCGATCCTCCTGCCTCAGCCTCCCAAAGTACTGGGATTACAAGCATGAACCACCATACCCAGCAAAATTGTATTTCAAAGGACACCACCAAAAAAGTGAGAACACCTTTTGGGGTCCTTGTGCATTGTTGGTGGGAATGGAAAATGCTATGGCTGCTAGGAAGAAGTATGGCCATTCCTTAAATAAATAATAAATACAAAGTAATCATATGATCCAGGAAGTCCGCTTCTGAGCATACCCCAAAAAACCGAAAGCAGCAACTCACGTATTTGTTCACCCATGTTCATAGACATATTATTTACCATAGCCAAAGGTAGAAGCAACCTAGGTGTCCACGAAAGGATAAATAAGGCCAGGCGAGGTGGCTCATGCCTGTAATCCCAGCACTTTGGGAGGCCAAGGTGGGCAGATCTCTTGACCCCAGGAGTTTGAGACCAGCCTGGGCAACATGGTGAAACCCCATCTCTGCTAAAATTACAAAAATTAGCTGGGCATATTGGCACACACCTGTAACCCCAGCTACTCTGGAGGCTGAGGCATGAGGATTGCTTGAGCCCAGGAGGTGGAGTGCAGTGAGCCGAGATCACGCCATTGTGCTCCAGTCTGAGCAACAGAACAAGACTCTGTGTCTCAAAAAAAAAAAAAAAAAAAAAAAGATCCAGAAAAATCCAGAAACATGATATCTACATACAATAGAATACAATTCAGCATTAAAACGGAGTAAATTGGGGACAGGAGAGGTGGCTCACACTCCCAGCACTTTGGGAGGCCAAAGAGGGTGGATCACCTGAGGTCAGGAGTTCGAGACCAGCCTGGCCAACATGGTGAAACTCTATCTCTACTAAAATACAAAAATTAGCTGGGAGTAGTGGTGGGCGCCTGTAATCCCAGCTACTCAGGAAGCTGAGGCAGGAGAGTCACTTGAACCTGGGAGGCAGAGGTTGCGGTGGCTGAGCGCCACTGCACTCCAGCCTGGGCAACAAGAGCGAAACTCCATCTCCAAAGAAAAAAACAAGAAGTAAATTGGCCGGTGGCAGTGGCTCACACCTGTAATCCCAGCACTTTCAGAGGTCGAGGCAGGAGGATCGCTTGAAACTAGGAGTTCAAGACCAGCCTGGGCAACAGAAGGAGACGCACATCTCTACAAAAAATTAAAATTAAAATTAAAATAATTAGCCAGGCCTGGTGGTGCATGCCTGTGGTCCCAGATATTTAGGAGGCTCAGGATGGAGGCTTGCTTGAATCCAGGAGTTGAAGACTGCAGTGAGCAATGATCACACCACTGCACTTCAGCCTGGGCTACAGAGCAAAACCCTGTCTCTTAAAAAAAAAAAAAAAAAAAAAAAAAAAAAAAAAAAAAAAAAAAAAAAAAAAGAGGCCAGGCACGGTGGCTCACGCCTGTAATCCCAACGCTTTGGGAGGCCGAGGCGGGCGGATCACGAGGTCAGGAGATTGAGACCATCCTAGCTAACACAGTGAAACCCCATCTCTACTAAAAAAAAAAATACAAAAAATTAGCCGGGCGTGGTGGCGGGCGCCTGTATTCCCAGCTACTCGTGAGGCTGAGGCAGGAGAATGGCGTGAACCCAAGAGGCGGAGCTTGCAGTGAGCCAAGAAGCACTACTGCACTACAGCCTGGGCGACAGAGCAAGACTCTGAAAAAAAAAAAAAAAAAAAGAAATCCTAACACATACTACAAGGTGAAGCTCGAGGACATTATGCTAAATGAAATAAGCACGTCAGAAAAGGACAAATACTTTATGATGCCATTTACATGAGATTCCCACAGTCAAATTCACGAACGCAGACAGTGGAATGGAGGTTGCAAAAGACCCTGAGGGAAGAGGTGCGCGGGGAGTTGTGCAACGAGACAGACTTCAGTGTTGCAAGATGAAAACAATTCTGGAAATTGGCTTCACAATGTGAATGTATTTAACAGTACTGAAAAGAACACTTAAAATGGATGGGAGGCAAAGAATACATTCGGTTTAAAGGCAAAAATCCTGGCAGGGTAAAGCTGGACTGAAGCCAGGCCAGCTCAACCACGCCCCTTCCTGCTCCGCTGTCACTCAGTGATAAAGAGGCGGGGCCATTGGATCTGTCCAATCAGGACCTCAGCTGAAATGATGTGCGCGGGGCCACGCTGCGCCTGCGCAGTGCGGACGTCGCCATTCCTGGCCCATGGCAAGATTGCGTTTCACCTGCTCCTGAAGGCCGAAGGTGGCTCTAGCGCATCCTTTGTCGCGCCGTGACCTGCAGGTACTGACAGATCCGTGGGGAGGACACCGTGACTTCCCGGACGCTGGGAAATGGTGAGTGTGCGGGGCCCGTGTCCGAGGGGAGGTTTCTGGTTGGAACCGTCTGTGGCCGAGGCCAGGGACCTCCTTGCAGTCAACTCCGGGGTCTGCAGACCCGGGGGCCACGGCGGGCGCAGTTCGGCCCTCGGTCCTCTCCGTGGGAGCTGGACCGGCAGCCGGGAGCCCCAGCGTCCTGTCCAGTCCCCGCGGGGCGACCTCGGCCCCCGGCCCTGGAGCCCTCTGTGGGCAGCTCTGCGCCCGCAGCCCCGCGTCTCCCCGGATTGTTCGGTGACAGCGGGAGGGTCCTGGGGAGATCCCATCTCGGTCTATGGGGTTTGTGCGTTTAAGAATCCACTTGGCTGGAAACCTTACGATGAATCCACGGGCGCGTTTCCTCACTTGTGAGAACCGAAGCCTGGGCAGGTCCTTGCAGCCGGGGTCAGGTTCCTGTGGCTGTTCAAACGCCCCTGTCCTCATCACCAGGGACTGACCCCCTCTAGTGCTCCCAGCACTCAAGCCTGGGGATGTTTCTGACCTTCTGAATGTGGGCTTTCTTTTCGAACTGCGGGGAAGGGGACTCCTTATCTTAACTGATCAGAAAGTTTGTGTTTCTTCCCTTTGGACTCCTTGATCAAATATTAATTCTAGCCACCCTGAATTTCAGTTTCCCTTCGCTCTGGGTAATTTTGTTCCCTTGCGTGAATGTGTGCGATTTTTAGTTTCTTTGGCTTCTGGATGGAATTTATTGTGAGCTTGTTCAAGTTCTTTTAAATTCTCTTGTTTGTGTGTGTTTATCTGTGTGGTTTCTACCCAAGAGATTTCGCCTATGTTGCAGTGCCATGATGATGCAAAATCTCTGTATGTCATTTGTTCCATATAAGTGGTAAGCATTTTGTGTGTGTGTGTGTGTGACGGAGTCTCGCCCTGTCGCCCAGGATGGAGTGCAGTGGCGCGATCTCGGCTCACTGCAAGCTCCGCCTCCCAGGTTCAAGCTATTCTCCTGCCTCAGCCTTCCTTCCCAGTAGCTGGGACTACAGGCGCCCGCCACCACCCCCAGCTAATTTTTTGTATTTTTAGTAGAGACGGGGTTTCACCTTGTTAGCCAGGGTGGTCTCGATCTCCTGACCTTGTGATCCGCCCGCCTCGGCCTCCCAAAGTGCTGGGATTGCAGGCGTGAGCCACCGCGCCTGGCTAAGTGGTAAGCTTTGAGGTGTTTGTGAGAGTGATGTTTATGACATACACCACTTTGATACATTCTGATTGTAAGTGTATGTTGTGATTGTAATAGGTCAGTGTGTTTTTCTCTGAGCAATTATCCAGTGGAAGGTTCCTAAGTCTAGAGTCATTGTGCGTAGTTTTTTTTTTTTTCTTTTTTTTTTTTGAGATGGAATCTCACTCTGTCACCCAGGCTGGAGTGCAATGGCGTGATCACAGCTCACTGCAACCTCTGCCTCCCTGGTTCAAGCAATTCTCCTGCTTCAGCCTCCTGAATAGCTGGGATTACAGGCGCCCACCACCACGCCCGGCTAATTCTTTTATTTTTTAGCAGAGATGGGGTTTCACCATGTTGACCAAGCTGGTCTTGAACTCCTGACCTCAGGTGATCTGCCTGCCTCAACCTCCCAAAGTGCTGGGATTACAGGCATGAGCCACCGTACCTGGCTGATTGTGGGTATTCTTTTGATGCTGATATGTCAGTTTGGGTACCATATCTAGTTTGGGTACCATATCCTGAAAGGTGTAGTATATAGTTTTTCAGAATGGGAATACTAATTATTTTTGTATAAAATAATCATCAATAGATAATGGTTTTTCTAAGGCGGTTATTTGTAGAATATATCTTTTATCTGTCTGTGTACTTGGGTCAGAAGCTAGTAGTGAGTCTCCTCGTCTTAATTCAAGTAGGCTTAGTATATGTTACCTTGAATCTTCACATCCTGATGAACATCCAGTTGAACTACAGCTGCTTTATGCCAGTGTTTTGTAAATAATTTTCCTGATTGTATTGGGTTTCTTTTTTTTTTTTTTTTGAGATGGAGTTTCGCTCTTGTTGCCCTGGCTGGAGTGCAATGGCATGATCTTGGCTCACCGCAACCTCCGCCTCCCAGGTTCAAGCGATTCTCCTTCCTCAGCCTCCCTAGTAGCTGGAATTACAGCCATGTGCCACCACTCCCTAGTAGCTGGGATTACAGGCATGTGCCACCACGAAATACTAAAATTTTGTATTTTTAGTAGAGACAGGGTTTCTCCATGTTGGTCAAGCTGGTCTCGAACTCCCAACCTCGGGTGATCTGCCCTCCTCAGCTTCCCGAAGTGCTGGGATTACAGGCATGAGCCACCGCACCCGGCCTGTATTGGGTTTCTTATGTTATTCCAAGTCTGAGTTAGTAAAGTACTTCACTTAGTACATTGGGTTTGCAGTCAGTCTTTCACCGTCAAGTTTCTTAATGTAAATAGATTGGTTTTTAAGGTGCCCACCTTGTAATTGATATTGTAATTAAACACCTTTTGATATTCTGTGAGGTCATTTATATGAGTCATCATTGATTGTATTTCATTGTCTGTGAGATAGAGGAGAGTATGAAAGTGGTAGTTGACATTTGGGAGTTAAGTTTGTGTTTAAAATCAAACCTTGCTCTTAAGAAATAAAACTGCGGGCTGGGCATGGTGGGTCATGCCTGTAATCCCAACACTTTGGGAGGCCAAGGCGGGCGGATCACCTGAGGTCAGGAGTTCAAGACCACCCTGACCAACATAGCGAAATCTGTCTGTACTAAAAATACAAAAAAAAATTAGCCGAGCATGGTGGCGCACACCTGTAATCTCAGCTACTCAGGAGGTTGAGGCAGGAGAATTAGAATTGCTTGAACCCAGGAGGCGGAGGTTGCAGTGAGCTAATGCCACTGCACTCTAGCCTTGAGACTCTGTCTCAAAAAAAACTAAATAAATAAAGGTAGTTTGCATATATTGTAGCCAAGTTTGCCACGAATGTGAATTTAGTATGTGTTGAATTATGTCAGATTCTGAATGGTGCTGTGTCCATTCAGTTTGATTTGTAAAGCTTGTTGGTCTAGGTATGTGTAGCCGTTTTAGTAAATTATATTGAAAAATGGGTGAGGGTAAGGTTTTTCACCTGTAGGATGATGAAATATAGCTCTAATATATGTTAAAGTGGAAGCATATTAATGTTGGTTGTCCCTTAAAATATATGTCTCATTGGGGTGGTGTTGATTCTGTACATTTTTTTTATAAGTTTCTCAGTTGTGGTGTTTAATTGTTACCCTTGAAAACAAGTATATTTAGGACAACTCTGTCTACATAATCTTCTGTTGTTTTAGCATGTGTTTCAGAAGTCGTGTGTGTAGGCCAGGCGTGGTGGCTCATGCCTGTAATCCCAGCACTTTGAGAAACCAAGGTGAGTGAATCACCTGAGTCAGGAGTTCGAGACCAGCCTGGCCAACATGGTGAAACTCTGTCTCTCCTGAAAATACAAAAAATTAGCTGGATGTGGTGGTGGGCGTCTGTAATTCCAGCTACTCGGGAGGCTGAGGTGGGAGAATTGCTTGAACCCAGGAGGCTGAGGTTGCAGCGAGCCGAGATTGCGCCATTGCACTCCAGCCTGGATGACAGAGCAAGACTCTGTCTCAAAAAAAAAAAAAAAAAAAGTTGTGTGTGTAAAGTGATCAGGATCAGTTAAGATTATTGGGTGGGCCAGGCACAATGGCTCACACATGTAATCCCAGCACTTTGGGAGGCCAAGGTGGGTGGATCACGAGGTTAGGAGTTCCAGACCAGCCTGGCCAACATGGTAAAACCCTGTCTCTACTAAAAAATACAAAAATTAGCTGGGTGTGGTGGCGGGTGCCTTTAATCCCAGCTACTTGGGAGGCTGAGGCAGGAGAATCGCTTGAACCTGGGAGGCGGAGGTTGCGGCGAGCCAAGATCGCGCCACTGTACTCCAGCCTGGGCAACAGAGCAAGACTCCGTCTTGTTGGGGGGAAAAAGATTACTGGGCGTAATCTTTGTTTCCAATCTAATTCTACTAATGAGGATTTTTTTAGTTCTGTCAAAGAATTGTGGTTCTGTCAAATAAGTTTGACTTTTGGCATAATTATAACAAGGCTGGGGAAGGCAAAATTTCCCAAAAGTGGAAAGTTAGAGAATCATTATAGTATGTCTTATCCTCTTCTATTATATATCACAGTCCAGTGGGTATCCCAGTGGCATTGGCATTTTTTCCCGTGGAGGTCTGAAAGTTGGGTATATGTAATATGAATGATTGGTGTGATAGCTGTGTCTGGTGTTGTACCATCTTTTAGATCTGCTTTGTAATCATAATCTTTACTTCCTTCAAGTCCGGGTTGGTACCAGAATTCATATCAAGTATCAACAAATGACTCGTAGGAGTATATATCATATTTAAGCTTGTCATCTTAGTTCTTCCAGTATATGTTTTTTTTTTTTTTTTTTAGACGGAGTTTCACTCTTTCGCACAGTCTGGAGTGCAGTGGCTTGATCTTGGCTCACTGCAACCTCTGCCTTCCAGTTTCAAGTGATTCTCCTGCCTCAGCCTCCTGAGTAGCTGGGATTACAGGTGTCCGCCGCCATGCCCAGCTAATTTTTGTATTTTTAGTAGAGTCAGGATTTCACCATGTTGGCCAGGCTGGTCTTGAACTCCTGACCTTGTGATCCACCTACCACGGCCTCTCAAAGTGCTGGGATTACAGGCCTGAGCCACTGTGCCTGGCCCCAGTATATGGTTTGACTGTGGTACTGGGATTGGTGTTTGGTCTGACAGATTGCTTTTATCTAATGATCTGTTTTGTTTTGTTGTTGTGTTTTTTTGTTTGTTTTGTTTTGTTTTGTTTTGTTTGAGACAGAGTCTCACTGTGTTGCCCAGGCTGGAGTGCAGTGGTGTGATCTCGGCTCACTGCAACCTCCACATCCCGGGTTCAAGCGATTCTCCTGCCTCAGCCTCCCGAGTAGCTGGGATTATAGGCATGAGCCACCATGCCGGCTAATTTTTGTATTTTTAGTAGAGACGAAGTTTCACCATGATGGCCAGGCTGGGTAATGATCTGTTTTGATTGGCATGTCTGTTTCTGGTAACATTTTTCTATTATTATGTGTGCTGTCCATTGGTTTGAGATGTTATTGAATGCTTGATTATAGCTACATACATTGGTTGAGTCGCATTTATGTGGTCTTCTAAGGGGTGTTTGGGAATACATGCCAAGCGTCTATAAAGATGCATTGATTGGATGTGTGTGTAGAAACTCTTTAGGCATTCATTTCAAATGGTCTGAGACTACATATTATTAGTCCCTTGATTTTTCTGGCAGTTGTTCAAAAAATAATATATTTTCATCAAGTACATGTGGAGTGTGTTCTGGTAATCGTGTGATTTTAGGTATGAGTTGGCATTGTTGGATATCTATGTATTCGAGGCTCAGGAATTTTTATGGTGGCTTTAGTAGGAGTGGTAGGAACAGAAGTAGTAGTAGTAGTAGTAGTAGTTGTTGTATCTGTTATATCCCTTTTATATTCTAAAATATTTTAGGCTGCATGCATTCCCTCACACCTATAATCCCAGCATTTTGGGAGGTCGAGGAGGGAGGATGGCTTGAGACCAGCAACATAGGGAGACCCCATCACTACAAAAAAGAAAAAAATTAACTATTTTAGTCTATTTGTGTCAATCCTTTGTTTTCTATTAATTATTGGATATGTAATATGTATCTGATTAAACATAACACTGTAACAACTAAGATATAACAGTACTCGGCCTTGAGGTTCTAAGATGGCCAAATAGGAACAGCTCCAGTCTACAGCTCCCAGCATGAGCAATGCAGAAGACGGGTGATTTCTGCATTTCCAACTGAGGTACCGGGTTCATCTCACTGGGGCTTGGCGGACAGTGGTTGCAGCCCATGGAGCAGGGCAGGGCATCACCTCACCTGGGAAGTGCAAGGGGTCGAGGAATTCCCTTTCCTAGTCAAAGGAAGCTGAGACAGATCGTGTCTGGAAAATCGGGACACTCCCACCCTAATACTGCACTTTTCCAACAGTCTTAGCAAACAGCACACCAGGCACTCCCGTGCCTGGCTCGGAGGGTCTCACGCCCACAGAGCCTCTCTCACTGCTAGCACAGCAGTCTGAGATCGAACTGCAAGGTGGCAGCAAGGCTGGGGGAGGGGCGTCCACCATTGCTGAGGCTTGAGTAGGTAAACAAAGTGGCCGGGAAGCTCTAACTGGGTGGAGCTCATCCCCGCTCAAGGAAGCCTGCCTGCCTCTGTAGACTCCACCTCTGGGGGCAGGGCATAGCTGAACAAAAGGCAGCAGAAACTTCTGCAGACTTAAACGTCCCTGTCTGACAGCTTTGAAGAGAGTAGTGGTTCTCCCAGCATGGATTTTGAGATCTGAGAACAGACAGACTGCCTCCTCAAATGGGTCCCTGACCCCTGAGTAGCCTAACTGGGAGACACCTCCCATTAGGGGCCGACTGACACCTCATACAGCCGGGTGCCCCTCTGAGATGAAGCTTCCAGAGGAAGGATCAGGCAGCAACATTTGCCATTCTGCAATATTTGCTGTTCTGCAGCCTCCGCTGGTGATATCCAGGCAAAGAGGGTCTGGAGTGGACCTCCAGCAAACTCCAACCGACCTGCAGCTGAGGGTCCTGACTGTTAGGAGGAAAACTAACAAACAGAAAGAACATCCACACCAAAACCCCATCTGTACGTCACCATCATCAAAGACCAGAGGTAGATAAAACCACAAAGATGGGAAGAAACCAGAGCAGAAAAGCTGAAAATTCTAAAAATCAGAGCGCCTCTTCTCCTCCAAAGGAACACAGTTCTTCACCAGCAATGGAACAAAGCTGGACGGAGAGAATTACTTTGATGAGTTGAGAGAAGAAGGCTTCAGATGACTGGTAATAACAAACTTCTCTGAGCTAAAGGAGGATGTTCGAACCCACCACAAAGAAGCTAAAAACCTTGAAAAAGGATTAGACGAATGGCTAACTAGAATAAACAGTGTAGAGAAGACCTTAAATGACCTGATGGAGCTGAAAACCATGGCACGAGAACTCCTTGATGCATGCACAAGCTTCAGTAGCTGATTTGATCAAGTGGAAGAAAGGGTATCAGTGATTGAAGATCAAATGAATGAAATGAAGTGAGAAGAGAAGTTTAGAGAAAAAAGAGTAAAAAGAAATTAACAAAGCCTCCAAGAAATATGGGACTATGTGAAAATACAAATCTACGTCTGCTTGGTATACCTGAAAGTGACGGGGAGAATGGAACCAAGTTGGAAAACACTCTTCAGGATGCTATCCAGGAGAACTTCCCCAACCTAGCAGGGCAGGCCAACATTCAAGTTCAGGAAATACAGAGAATGCCACAAAGATACTCCTCGAGAAGAGCAGCTCCAAGATACATAATTGTCAGATACACCAAAGTTGAAATGAAGGAAAAAATCTTAAGGGCAGCGAGAGAGAAAGGTCGGGTTACCCACGAAGGGAAGCCCATCAGACTAACAGCAGATCTCTCGGCAGAAACTCTACAAGCCAGAAGAGAGTGGGGGCCAATATTCAACATTCTTAAAGAAAATAATTTTCAACCCAGAATTTCATATCCAGTGAAACTAAGCTTCATAAGTGAAGGAGAAATAAAATCCTTTACAAACAAATGCTGAGAGATTTTGTCTCCACCAGGCCTGCCTTACAAGAGCTCCTGAAGGTAGCACTAAACATGGAAAGGAACAACTGGTACCAGCCACTGCAAAAACATGCCAAATTGTAAAGACCATTGATGCTAGGAAGAAACTGCATCAACTAACAAGCAAAATAACCAGGTAACATCCTACTGACAGGATCAGATTCACACATAACAATATTAACCTTAAATGTAAATGGGCTAAATGCTCCAATTAAAAGACACAGACTGGCAAATTGGACAAAGAGTCAAGAGCCATCAGTGTGCTGTATTCAGGAGACCCATCTCATGTGCAGAGACACACATAGACTCAAAATAAAGGGATAGAGGAAGATCTACCAACCAAATGGAAAACAAAAAAAAGTAGAGCTTGCAATCCTAGTCTCTGATAAAACAGACTTTAAACCAACAAAGATCAAAAGAGACAAAGAAGGCCATTACATAATGGTAAAGGGATCAATTCAACAAGAAGAACTATCCTAAATATATATGCACCCAATATAGGAGCACCCAGATTCATAAAACAAGCCCTTAGAGACCTACAAAGAGACTTAGACTCCCACACAATAATAATGGGAGACTTTAACACCCCACTGTCAACACTAGACAGATCAACGAGACAGAAAGTTAACAAGGATATCTAGGAATTGAACTCAGCTCTGCACCAGGCGGACCTAATAGACATCTACAGAACTCTCTACCCCAAATCAACAGAATATACATTCTTCTCAGCATCACATCGCACTTATTCCAAAATTGACCACATAGTTGGAAGTAAAGCACTCCTCAGCAAATGTAAAAGAACAGAAATTATAACAAACTGTCTCTCAGACCACAGTGCAATCAAACTAGAACTCAGGATTAAGAAACTCACTCAAAACTGCTCAACTGCGTGGAAACTGAACAACCTGCTCCTGAATGACTACTGGGTACATAACGAAATGAAGGCGGAAATAAACATGTTCTTTGAAACCAACGAGAACAAAGATACAACATACCAGAATCTCTGGGACATATTTAAAGCAGTGTGTAGAGGGAAATTTATAGCACTAAATGCCCACAAGAGAAAGCAGGGAAGATCTAAAATTGACACCCTAACATCACAATTAAAAGAACTAGAGAAGCAAGAGCAAACACATTCAAAAGCTACCAGAAAACAAGAAATAACTAAGATCAGAGCAGAACTGAAGGAGATAGGGACACAAAAAACTCTTCAAAAAATCAGTGAATCCAGGAGCTGGTTTTTTGAAAAGATCAACAAAATTGATAGACCAATAGCAAGACTAATAAAGAAGAAAGAGAAGAATCAAATAGATGCAATAAAAAATGATAAAGGGGATATCACCACCGATCCCACAGAAATACAAACTACCATCAGAGAATACTACAAACACCTCTACTCAAATAAACTAGAAAATCTAGAAGAAATGGATAAATTCCTGGACATACACCCTCCCAAGACTAAACCAGGAAGAAGTTGAATCCCTGAATAGACCAATAACAGGCTCTGAAATTGAGGCAACAATTAATAGCCTACCAACCAAAAAAAGTCCAGGACCAGGACCAGACGGATTCACAGCCAAATTCTACCAGAGGTACAAAGAGGAGCTGATACCATTCCTTCTGAAACTATTCCAATCAATAGAAAAAGAGGGAATCCTCCCTAACTCATTTTATGAGGCCAGCATCATCCTGATACCAAAGCCTGGCAGAGACACAACAAAAAAAAGAGAATTTTAGACCAATATCCCTGACGAATATCGAATCAAAAATCCTAAATAAAATACTGGCAAACTGAATCCAGCAGCACATCAAAAAGCTTATCCACCATGATCAAGTTGGGTTCATCCCTGGGATGCAAGGCTGGTTCAACATACACAAATCAATAAATGTAATCCATCATATAAACAGAACCAAAGACAAAAACCACATGATTTATCTCAATAGATACAGAAAAGGCCTTCGACAAAATTCAACAGCCCTTCATGCTAAAAACTCTCAATAAACTAGGTATTGATGGGATGTATCTCAAAATAATAAGAGCTATTTATGACAAACCCACAGCCAATATCATACTGAATGGGCATAAACTGGAAGCATTCCCTTTGAAAACCGGCACAAGAGAGGGATGCCCTCTCTCACCACTCCTATTCAACATAGTGTTGGAAGTTCTGGCCAGGGCAATCAGGCAGGAGAAAGAAATAAAGGGTATTCAATTAGGAAAAGAGGAAGTCAAATTGTCCCTGTTTGCAGATTGTATATTTAGAAAACCCATTGTCTCAGCCCAAAATCTCCTTAAGCTGATAAGCAACTTCAGCAAAGTCTCAGGATACAAAATCAGTGTGCAAAAATCACAAGCATTCCTATATACCAATAACAGGCAAACAGAGAGCCAAATCATGAGTGAACTCCCATTCACAATTGCTACAAAGAGAATAAAATACCTAGGAATCCAACTTACAAGGGATGTGAAGGACCTCTTCAAGGAGAACTACAAACCACTGCTCAACAAAATAAAAGAAGACACAAACAAATGGAAGAACATTCCATGCTTATGGATAGGAAGAATCAATATAGTGAAAATGGCCATACTGCCCAAGGTAATGTATAGATTCAATGCCATCCCCATCAAGCTACCAATGACTTTCTTCACAGAATTGGAAAAAACTACTTTAAAGTTCATATGGAACCAAAAAAGAGCCCATATAGCAAAGACAATCCTAAGCCAAAAGAACAAAGCTGGAGGCATCACGCTACCTGACTTCAAACTATACTACAAGGCTACAGTAACCAAAACAGCATGGTACTGGTACCAAAACAGAGATATAGACCAATGGAACAGAACAGAGCCCTCAGAAATAATACCACACATCTACAACCATCTGATCTTTGACAAACCTGACAAAAACAAGAAATGGGGAAAGGATTCCCTATTTAATAAATGGTGTTGGGAAAACTGGCTAGCCATATGTAGAATAAGGTGAGACATAGGAGATCTTAGAAAGGCTAAAGGTGATCTTGGAGAAACTAAGTCTCCATGCTGGGAGTGCACTGTTGCTGTCAGTCTGCAAATTATTAATCAGATACTGTGCTTGGCAAGCAGATGGTGTAATTTGTCATTTGTCTGCAGTGGTGTGTATGCTTGTGTTACCCTGGTTTATGTGGTTGGAATTTAAGTAATAACAAGACAGTAAAGTCACTCTGATGACTAGCAGAGGTGAATAAGAAAGGCGGTAAGACCAACTGAGAAGCTACACAAATTTGTAGCCAGGTGGTTCTTTTTTTTTTTTTTTTTTTTTTTTTTAAGACTGAGTCTTGCTCTGTCGCCCAGGCTGGAGTGCAATGGCGTGATCTTGGCTCACTGCAAACTCTGCCTCCTGGGTTCAAGCAATTCTCCTGCCTCTACCTCCCTAGTAGCTGGGATTACAGGTGGCTGCCACCATACTTGGCTAATTTTTGTATTTTTTAGTAGAGACAGGGTTTCACCATGTTGATCAGGCTGGTCTTGAACTCCTGACCTCAAGTGATCCACCCACCTCGGCCTCCCAAAGTGCTAGGATTACAGGCATGAGCCACCGCACCAAGCCCAGGTTGTTGTTCTTAAGCAAGTAAATGAGTTATTCCAGTGATGGCTACAGGTGATGTTGAAGTTAAAAATACTAGGTGAGTGTCATGTAAAACTGGATTGAAGTACACCTTCAATTATTCTTATGGTAATATTGATGCAATCAGTGACTTGAAGAAAACAGTGTAGTGCCACTGTTGTAAAAGGTGTAACAAATCTAGGTCTAGTGACAATTTGGAGAAAAGTTGGAGATTTTGCATAATTCTAAGTCTCCTCTTTTACCTGTAGTCAATAAGTATTTTCATATCCATGGGCCAAGATGTCCTGCTGGGAGATAGTGTTGTCATTTAGTTAAATGCTCCCCTTGTAAGGTGTAATCTTTGTATCATTGTCTTCCTTATCCTTTGTGACTATTAAGGTTGGTTGATTTAAGTAAGAGTAGGAAGGGCCGGGGGTGGTGGCTCATGCCTGTAATCCTAGCACTTTGGGAGGCCAAGGCAGGCGGATCATGAGGTCAGGAGTTCGAGACCAGCCTGACTAACATAGTGAAACCCCGTCTCTACTAAAAATACAAAAATTAGCCAGGCATGGTGGCGCGTGACTGTAATCCCAGCTACTTGAGAGACCGAGGCAGGAGGATCACTTGAACCCAGGAGGTGGAGGTTGCAGTGAGCCAAAATCGCACCACTGCACTCCAACCTGAGTGACAGAGCAAGACTCTGTCTCAAAAAAATAAATAAGTAAATAAAAATAAATAAAGTAAGTAAGAGTAGGAGGTTGTTCTTATGAACTCTTTCTCTTTTATTTAAATTAAAACATGCCGGGTTAAGAGCTTCTTGGGATGTGCTCATTTTGTCTAGGGTTTTCAATTCTCTTTTTAGTAGCCTGTTTAATTTCCATATACATCTTGCTGCTGTGGGATTATAGGGTAGGTGGAAGTTCCATTGTGTATCTCATTGATCTGATGTCACTTGTGTAGTCCTTGATGTAAAATGAGTTCCCTGATTATTTTTAATTTTAGGGGCTTCCAATTATTTTAGGAGCTCTTAGAAAATTGAGCTGCCCAATTTCCTGGCAGGGCATGGTGGCTCATGCCTGTAATCCCAGCACTTTGGGAGGCTGAGGCAGACAGATCACTTGAGGTGAGGAGCTTGAGACCAGCCTGGCCAACATGGCAAAACCCCGTCTCTACTAAAAATACAAACAAATTAGCTGGGCATGGTGGCGGGCACCTGTTATTTCAGTTACTCAGAAGGCTGAGGCAGGAGAATCACTTGAACCCGGGAAGCAGAGGTTGCAGTGACCCAAGATTGTGTCATTGCACTCCAGCCTGGGCAACAAGAGCGAGACTCCATCTCAAAAAATAAAAAAAAGATATGTTTTATGTTCCGGAATGTGGGCTATCTTGGTGAATGTTCCATGTGAACTTGAGAAGAATGTATATCCTGCTATTGCTGGTCTAAGTGTTTTGATTTTCAGTTCAGTCCAGTTGTTTGATGGTACTGTTCCGTTCAACAATGTCCTTCCTCATTTTCTGCCTGCTGGATCTGCTGTTGCTGATAGAGAGGTGTTGAAGTCTCCAGCTATACTTCATGGCTCCATGCAGTTCTCCCTGCAGTTCCATCAGTTTTGCCTCATTATTTTGCCACTCTGTTTTTATGCACATACACACTAAGGATTGCTTTGTCTTCTTGGTGAATTGATCACTTTGTTATTACATAATGCCCCTGTGTCACTGAGATTTCCAGGATGTGAAGTCAGCTTTGTCTGAAATGAACATAGCTATGTTACTTTTCTTTTTCTCAGTGTTAGCTTGGCATATCTTTCTTCATTCCTTTATTTTTAATGTATCTATACCTGTATATTTAAAGTGTGTTTCTTTTCAGCACCATATATTTGGTCCATTATTGACAGTATCTGTCCACCATTTGTTGTATTTAGACCATTGATGTTTAACGTGTTATTGATTTAGTTGTATTAATGTCTCCCTTTTTCTTTTTATGTTTTTCTATTTGTTGTTGTTCTTCCCTTCCCAGCTTCCATTCTTTTTTACCTTATCTGCTTTCATTAAGCATTTTACCTGATGCCATTTTTCTCCCCACTTAGCACATCAATTATAGTTTATTGTTGTTTTTTAAGTTTCAGTGATTGCCTTTGAGTTTGTAATACATGCTTACAAGTAACCCAAGACTCTTTTAAAGAACACTATACTACCTCACTGGTTGTGCAAGTATCTCATGAAAAAGTATTCCCAATTCCTCCTTTCCTGTCCTTTGTAACATTGCTGCCATACACATCATTTATTCATAAGCTGGACTTACCAAATATATTGTTCCTGTTAGTGTTTTGGACAAACTGATCTGTCAGATTGCAAAAAAGAGATTGTATTTTACTTGTATTTATTTTTTCTCTAATACCCTTCTTTATCATTTTTCTTTTTTGTAGGGAATTTTTTCTAACAGTTCTTTCAAGGCAGGTATGCTAGTGACAGATTATCTTTTCTTATCTCATAAAGCTTTTATTTCTCTTCCATTTTGAGGGATATTCTTGCTCTATACAGAATTCTGTGTGGTCGGGGGTTTTGTCTTATGATGTTTTAAACATTTCACTCCAGTCTCTTCTTGCTTTCACTTTCTGTAAAGAGTCTTGGGCTGGCCCCAGTGGCTCACGCCTGTAATCCTAGCCCTTTGGGAGGTCGAGGTGGGCAGGTCGGGTTATACTGACAGTTCTTCGAGATCACTCATCATCTCTTCAGACGTTTCCACTGTGTTGATGAACCTGTGAGGCTGTTCTTCATTTCTGTTGCAGTGTATTTTATGTCCTTCGTTACCTTTTGATTCTTTGTTAGAATTTCTATATCTCTGCTTAAATTGTCTATTTTTTCTTTCGTATTGTTCAACATTTCCATGAGAACCCTTAGTATATTAATCATATTTGGTTTAAATTTCTGATCTGACAATTCCAACATCTCTTCTATACCTAATCTGGTTCTGGTGCCTGACCTCTGTCTTCTAATTCTGTTCTTAAAACCTTTTCGTATTCACATAATTTTTGTTGAAAACTGGACAAGATGTACTGGGAAAAAGAAACTGAGGTAAATAGGCCTTGAGTGTGAGGTTTTAGGTTTATCCTACTGGGTTTTGTTTCTGTTTACTGTTTTCAGTAACTGTAGATGTCAGAGGTTAAAATTTCCTTTGGTGTCCTTGCTTTTCTCTCTTCTGTCATCTTTGGGGTTCTCTAGACACTTGTTAAATAAAGTCTGAAACATGCAGAAAGAAACAGTGCAATATTCTTTCATTGCAGTCACCTGTTTTTAAACAGAAACCCTAATGACAATAGTGGTAAGATGTAGGTGGAAGGGAAACATGTTATAGTCCTATGATTTGATCTCAGTCTTTTAGTGAGCCTGTGCCGAGCTGCGATGTTTTGTGATTTGATAAGAAAGATACTTAGTCTTTGTATGTGATTCCTAGCACACAGCTCCTAAATCCCTTGAATTTCACAAGTGAGAAGGGTGAAAGGATCCTCCTTGTTTGCAAAGTAGCACTCTTAGGAGATCCTAGATGACTTTAGGATTAGGATTGGTGACCAGAAAGACCCACCCTTGAACTTTCAGCCCTAGCCCCCAGCCTCACAAGAGAAAAGAGGAGCTGGAGATTGAATTAATCATTAGCGTGTAATGATTTAATCAATCATATCTGTGTGTTGGGACCTTCATAAATATTGGGGTTCTGAGAACTTCCATGTTGGTGAACATATTGAGGTGCTGTGAGGATGGCACACCCAGGGAATGCATGGAATCATCCCACCTCCTCCCCATACTGACCAGTGGGCCTCTTCCACTTGGCTGTTCCTGAGTTGTATGTTTTGTAATTAAACCAGTGATGCTAAGTAAATCACTCTCCTGACTTCTGAGGGAGGCCCTAGTGAATTATTGAACTATAAAGGGTGGTGTGGGAACTCCAGATTTGTAGTTGGCATGTAGAAGCATGGGTGGCCTGGGCACCCCACCGTGTGGCTTGCATCTGACATGGGGGCAGTCTTGTGGGACTGAATCCTTAACCTGTGGAGTCTGACTAATTCTGGGTACTTAGAATTGAATTAAATTTTAGGGCACAGTCGATGTCAGAGATTTGGAGAATGGTATTGGAAAAGACACCTTGTATTGGTGTTGGGAAGATGAAAAACGGTTCACCTTCACACATGCTTCTGTGTCCCTGCCCCTAGGTCACATAGGCTTTGGTAAAATCATAGTAGGTTGGGCTTTTGTTGAAATGGATTTTTTTGAGAACAGGTCTTCTTAAGAAGAACATTATGTTCTGGGAATATTACAAAATTGTTACTTTTCCTATTTGTCTCTCAAATTTTAGAGAGAAAACTTTGCCTTATGACCCTCAATTCTTTAATGGATCTAAGAAGAGTAATTGATTTGATGTTTGTTTATTTTTTACTTGCACGGCTGGGATTGACAATTTCTACGTTCCTTACTTGTAAGACCAGAAATTGGAAGTCTCTGACTTCATTTTTTTGTGATGTTTGATGGATGATAGCTTTAAAATCTCTTTATTGCCAGGCATGGGGACTCACACCTATAATCCCAGCGCTTTGGGAGGTGGAGGCAGGCAGATCACTTGAGCCCAGGAGTTCAAGCCCAGTCTGGCCAACATGGCAAAACCCTGTCTCTACTAAAAACACAAAAATCAGACAGGTGTGGTGGTGCACATCTGTAATCCCAGCTATTAAGGAGGCTGAGGCACAAGAATCGCTTGAACCTGGGAGGCGAAGGTTGCAGTGAGACGAGATCACGCTACAGCACTCCAACCTGGGCAACAGCAAAACTTGGTCTCAAAACAAATGAAATAAAATAAATAAAATCTCATTCCTCCTTTTCTACTATGTACCCTACATCCAGATGTGGTAGGAAGAAAGCCTGGGTCACCATTTGGTGCTGGTGAGACATTCAATCCACATTAGCCCCTGCTTGTATGCTTGAACTCCCACAATAGCCCACTCCCTAACCTCAGTGAAAACCCCCAGCCAGCCTACGCAACTCTTCCCAAAGTCCCAAGTAAATGCATAATAAACCCTCTCCTGGTATACAGATTTTGTAGAGGTCTAAGTTGCCATACATTCGTCCTCAGGCCTGAGCTCTAACTTCCCAGTAACCTCCTAGATCCATGAAATGTGAGAGAGAGAAAAAGGAAGAACTGAGCCTGTGATAAATATTACACAAACAAGTTGAAATTAATACTTCTGCACAGGAATATTTTCATTCAGCCAGCTGGATTTGAGTACTGATAGTGGAACAGGAATTAAAAGAAATTTTAAAAATGTATAAGCAAAAACTCAGTTGTATGTAAGAAAAACCAGTTCCCCCTGAGGAAGAGAAAGATCTGAAGTCCCTTAAAAATTGACTGCCTGTTTTTCTGTGGCTAGTGAGCCTCATATCTCCCTTTCCCAGGCATTGTGAAGACTGTTTCTCTAGCTGTGCAGCTGCAAGGTCACTAAACAGATAATCTCTAGTCGTAAAACATGTTGTTGTTCCTTGAAAAGTAAGAAATAATGTAATACATGTTTTAATTGAATAACTGTCTTTGTTTCTCGCTTCTGTAATACACTTCCCCCTGCACAAATCTCCTCCCGCCCCACAAAATGCTTAAAAGATAGCTTGACTCTTTGTTCGGGGCTCAGTTCTTTGGATGTTAATCCAACTGGGTCGGTGCACCTAAATAATTAAATAATTCCTCCTCAACCCCTCAATCTCTCTGATTCCTTAATTACCCCACTGCAGTAGTGGCCTGGAGTCCTTCAGGACATGGCCAGCAGCTCCTTGTGACAATTTAGCTTTCCACAGGCCTCCTGGCCTCTCGTTTGTTGATGGGAATAAAAGAAAAGCCTACAGTTCTTGAAGGTGTATTTATTTATTAAAACCTTATCCAGATTGATTTCATGTGTAATGAAATGCTGAGTGATATGGTGTATAATAAGTAGGAAATGAGTTTTTCTTACAAGGGATTAGTGGTCTTAAAATTTGTTTCATTTGTATAGCATTTCTCTTTTCCAGTGTGAGCTTGAGTCCACCTTTAGAGAACAATAAGGTTTCATATGATCACAGTAAAAATTTAGCAGTAATTGACCAGGCAGTGGCTCATGCCTGTAATCCTAGCACTTTGGGAGGCCAAGGCGGGCAAATTGCCTGAGCTCAGGAGTTCCAGACCAGCCTGGCCAACATGGTGAAACCCCGTCTCTATTAAAAATACAAAAAATTAGCTGGGTATGGTACACACCTGTAGTCCCAGCTACTTGGGAGGCTGAGGCACGAGAATCATTTGAGCTCCAGAGGCGGAGGTTGCAGTGAGCCAAGATCGCACCACTGAACTCCAGCTTGGGCAATAAAGCAAGACTCTGTCTCAAAAAAAAAAAAAAAAAAGAAAGAAAAAAGAAAAAAATAGAAGTAATTTCTGTGTGTTCATGACAGCATGAATTTTAGGAAGTCAGTGTGGACAGTCGTAGTTCTGACAGCCAAGTCATACACCAAATGTTTGGAGAACACAGAATTGTATGGGAACTTCTTACAAATCAAGTATAGATCTCCAGTACTGCCAGTCTTACCCACCCTCCTGCAAACATATGTGGAATGTTTCAGGACTCAGTCTCCTTTGAGGATGTGGCTGTGAACTTCACCCTGGAGGAGTGGGCTTTGCTGGATTCTTCACAGAAAAAGCTCTATGAAGATGTGATGCAGGAGACCTTCAAAAACCTGGTCTGCCTAGGTAAGGATATCAACATTTCTTTCCTCAGTTAAATATAGAACACAGAACAAGTGTTTCTTGCTCAACAGCTGTGTTCCAAGATTTGAAATGTGGAAAGGGAATCTTTTGGTGATTGAATCAGACAGAGTCACAGCTAATCATGAAACTAGACTGTAACAATTTTCTATAATTTCTAATAATTTATAATGGTCTTTCTGGGTATGCATTTTAGGAAAAAAGTGGGAAGACCAGGACATTGAAGATGACCACAGAAACCAGGGGAGAAATCGAAGGTGAGTTGCATCAACAGAAAAATAGTGGCCCATGGGGGAATTTCAAAAGAAAGCAAGCAAAACAATTAAGCACAGCTTCAAATTTACTTATTCCTAGAAAACTTTCACTGAAAATGTTTTCTTAAAAACATCATAGATGTTCAGGATGTGAAAAATAAATCACTTTGAAATAGCATTTAGAAACCCCTTCTATAAATATTATTATTTTGGCCAGGCACAATAGTTCATGTAGGTAATCCCAGGAGTTTGGGAGGCTGAGGTAGGAGGATCACTCGAGGCCAGGAATTCAAGACCAGCCTGGGTAACATAGCAAGACCTCATCTGGGGGAAAAAAAAAAGGCCTGGCACAGTGGCTCATGCCTGTAATCCTAGCACTTTGGGAGGCCAAGGTGGGCGGATCACCTGAGATCAGGAGTTCAAGACCAGCCTGGCCAACATGGCAAAACCCCATCTCTACTAAAAATACAAAAATTAGCCAGCCGTGGTGGCATGCTCCTATAATCCCAGCTACCCAGGAGGCTGAGGCAGGAAAATTGCTGGAACCCAGAAGGCAGAAGCTGCAGTGAACCTAGATCGTGCCACTGCACTCCAGCCTGGGCGACACAGCAAGACTCCATCTCAAAAAAAAAAAAAATTAGCTGGGCATGGTGGCACTCTCTAGTCCCAGCTGCTCAGGAGGCTGAGATGGGAGGATTGGTTGAGCCCAGGAATTCAAGGCTTCAGTGAGCTGTGATCGTGCCACTGCACTCCAGCCTGGGTGAGAGAATGAGACTCCATCTCTTATTTAAACAACAACAAAAAAAATTGACTGTTTTGATCATAACTATGGTTGAGTCTTCTTCCAGAGCATTGAATATATTAACTTTCAAACAATTCAGACAGGGCAGATATCCTACACTTTTTCTGAAAATGGTTAAAATGTAATTCTCATACCTACTAATAAATACAAAATAATTAAAAAGCCACTAATAATGTGCTGCTCATTTTTTACAGATGTCATATGGTTGAGAGACTCTGTGAAAGTAGAAAAGGTAGCAAATGTGGAGAAACCACTAGCCAGATGCCCAATGTTAATATCAACAAGGAAACTTTTACTGGAGCAAAACCACATGAATGCAGCTTTTGTGGAAGAGACTTCATGCATCATTCGTCCCTTAATAGGCACATGAGATCTCACACTGAACAGAAACCAAATGAGTATCAGGAATATGAAAAGCAACCATGTAGACGTAAAGCAGTTGGGAAAACCTTCAGTTATCGCCACTGCTTTCGCAAACGTGAAAGAACTCACACTAGAGTGAAGCCCTATGAATGTAAACAGTGTGGGAAAGCCTTTATATATTACCAGCCATTTCAAAGACATGAAAGGACTCATGCTGGAGAGAAACCCTATGAATGTAAGCAATGTGGAAAAACCTTCATATATTACCAGTCTTTTCAAAAACATGCTCATACTGGAAAGAAACCCTATGAATGTAAACAGTGTGGGAAAGCCTTTATATGTTACCAATCTTTTCAAAGACACAAAAGGACTCACACTGGAGAGAAACCCTATGAATGTAAGCAGTGTGGTAAGGCTTTCAGTTGTCCCACATACTTTCGAACTCATGAAAGAACTCACACTGGAGAAAAACCCTACAAATGTAAAGAATGTGGTAAAGCCTTCAGTTTTCTCAGTTCTTTTCGAAGGCATAAAAGGACTCATAGTGGAGAGAAACCCTATGAATGTAAAGAATGTGGAAAAGCCTTCTTTTATTCTGCAAGCTTTCGAGCACATGTAGTAACACACACTGGGGCTCGACCTTATAAATGTAAAGAATGTGGGAAAGCCTTCAACTCTTGTAATTCCTGTCGAGTGCATGAAAGAACTCATATTGGAGAAAAACCATATGAATGTAAACAATGTGGTAAATCATTCAGTTGGTCCATTTCTCTTCGATTGCATGAAAGAACTCATACTGGAGAGAAACCTTATGAATGTAAACAGTGTCATAAAACCTTCAGTTTTTCAAGTTCCCTTCGAGAACACGAAACAACCCACACTGGAGAGAAACCCTATGAATGTAAACAATGTGGTAAAACCTTCAGTTTTTCAAGTTCCCTTCAAAGACATGAAAGGACTCACAATGCAGAGAAACCCTATGAATGTAAACAGTGTGGGAAAGCCTTCAGGTGTTCAAGTTATTTTCGAATTCATGAAAGGTCACACACTGGAGAGAAACCCTATGAATGTAAACAGTGTGGAAAAGTTTTCATTCGTTCCAGTTCCTTTCGACTGCATGAAAGAACACACACTGGAGAGAAACCCTATGAATGTAAACTATGCGGTAAAACCTTCAGTTTTTCAAGTTCCCTTCGAGAACATGAAAAAATTCACACTGGAAATAAACCTTTTGAATGTAAGCAGTGTGGTAAGGCCTTCCTTCGTTCCAGTCAAATTCGATTGCATGAAAGGACTCACACTGGAGAGAAACCATATCAATGTAAACAATGTGGAAAAGCCTTTATTTCTTCCAGTAAATTTCGAATGCATGAGAGAACTCACACGGGAGAGAAACCCTATCTATGTAAACAATGTGGGAAAGCCTTCAGATTTTCAAGTTCTGTTCGAATTCATGAAAGGTCTCACACTGGAGAGAAACCTTATGAATGCAAACAATGTGGAAAAGCCTTCATTTCTTCCAGTCACTTTCGACTGCATGAAAGGACTCATATGGGAGAGAAAGTCTAAGAATATAAGCAACATTCTGAAGCCTTTGGTTGTTCCAGCTCCTGAATACACGAAAGAGTTCATACTGGACAGAAGCTGTGTGAATACAAACATTGTTCTAAAGCCCTTGATTGTTCCAGTTTCTTTTGAACATGAAAGAATTCCCACTGGTGAGAAACCATATGAATGTAAACATTGTGATTAAGCCTTCAGTTGACCTAATTCATTTCAAAGACAGGACTCCTGCTGCAGTGAAATCTGTTTTTTTTGTTGTTTTTTTAAAAAGGCCAAGCTTGTTGGCTCATGCCTATAGTCCCAGCACTTTGGGAGGCCAAGGCGTAAGGTGGGCAGATCATTTGAGGTCAGAAATTCGAGACCAGCTTGGTCAACATGGTGAAACCCTATCTCTACTAAAAATTACAAAAAAATTAGCCAGGCATGGTAGCGCTTGCCTCTAATCCCAGCTACCTGGGAGGCTAAGGCAGGAGAATCGCTTGAACCTGGAGGCAGAGGTTGCAGTGAGCTGAGATCACACCACTGCATTCCAGCCTGTGTGACAGAATGAGACACTGTCTCAAGAAAAAAAAGTGGGAAAATCTTCAACTGTCCTCTAGAGTGTGAATATATGAAAGGACTCAAGAGTGGGGTGAAAGTCTACAAACGTAAGAAATTTGGGAAAGCCTTCACACAGTCTTTTGAGCACACATGAGAATGTATACTGGAGAGAAACCCTATAAATATTAAGAATGTGGGAAATTATTCATCCTAGTTCTTTTGTTGTTGTTGATGATACAAAAATATTTTCATTTAATAAAGATTGTCAGGTTATATTTAATGAGAAAGAAGGTATCACGTAAACAGCCCAGTAATAAAATTCTATGATCTTATAAATTATAACATTTTTCTTTAAAATTGGAACATATTCTCATTATGCTTTCCAAAGGACATATTGATTTAGATGTGACTCATTCTTCAGTGGATTCTACAGAAGAAACCATATGAGAGCTAATTTCCAATTCAGCAACAGCATTTTTTACTTCTGTAGTTATTTTTTTCTGTCCAATCTGGCTGAATCTTGGTTGAGTAGTTCATGCTGCTATTTGAGGTCTCTGGGTATGAGGTAGGGATCCTTAAGTTTTCTCTCATAATATGTCTCTCTTGAGACCCACACTATTAAGATTTTCAGCACAAGGTAACTCTTGGACTGGCCTACAGTAAAAATGGAGAGTAAACATTTGACGCACTTTGTCTGTAGAAGCTTGGTGCAGGCTGCTGCTAGTATCTCATTCGTTCCGTAGATGGACTTCTAATTTTTCTCTTTCTTGTCTTGCTCTTTCTTCATTCTCTCATTTAAACTTCTCTACATATTCTATATCACGTTCATTTCCATATGACTTTTCAGATTTACTACTTCTGTTACAGACTTGCCAATGCACCACAGTGTAGCAGTTTTTTGTTTTCTGAGGTAGTATGTGGAGTTATTTGTCTTACTTCCAAGAAGATTAAGGAAGGCAGACACAAGGGTGAGATTGGAGCAAAAGTTTAATAAGCAAAAAAAGAAAGCTCTCTGCAGCAGAGAGTGGAGCCCAAATGGGTTGCCCACTATGAGGCTGGGTCTGGGATTTTTATAGACTGGAAAGGGGAAGAAATGTGCTGACTAGTCTGAAGGCTGTCTTGGCAAAGCATGATTCAGCCTGGCCCAGGACCTTGGCCTGGGACCAATCAGAGGCTGAAGTGATGATTCATAGAGGCTAAAGAATGTTTAAAAAAAGGAAGTGCCCACCAGAACCTACCGGAGCCCACCAGATATATGCCAATAAAAGGACTAGAGGCTATTTCCTGGAAGCCCACTAGTTATACAAAGGACGAAGGCATTTCTATGTTGGGCCTTGTTCCTTTACTTAAGTGGACTAAAGGTTTGTGCAAGTTTCCTTATCTGAGTGGGCTAAAAGTTCTGTCTGTGCAGCTGCGGGCATATCTCTAGGCATGACTCCCTGTGCTAATTATTATTATTTTTTAATCCAATCAGAGAACTTGTTAAATGTGGGAATAAGGCACTAACCAGTGGGTCGGGGGCTCTCCAAAAACCCTTCCCTTGCTGTTTACCTAAGACAAGCCAGCTAACTCCTCTCACTTCTTGTTCCAATACCTTTTTATTCTCAAATTCTTTACATTTCTGTTGTATCATTTTCATAGATAATAATTCCTGTTGAAGAACTTGATTGTTTTCAGCCAGATATAGACATTTTGAAGACGCACCTTCCAGTTCTGCTGTAAGATTATCAATCTTATGTTTTATCTTTTTAATCTGAATATCCATTTCAAGTTGACTGGTTTTTAAATATCCATGGAAACGAAACTCTTCAGTTTCATATTCATTTAACTTCTTTTCTGTCATTTCTAAGAGTTTCTTGTGTATCCTAGTTCATTTTGAGACCATGAAACCATGCACACATTTAAGAGCAGCTTCTTAAATGTAAGCAATATGGAAATGTCTTCAATTACTTATGCAACCCTTTCCACCACCTTAGGACGAATTGAAGGACTGAGGAGAAAGGACTTGGGTCCCAACAGGCCTTTCTTGGAACCCCGTCTGAAGTTAAGAAACACTCCCAGCCCTTAGCTCACATACGTGACTGCACAGAATTGAGAGGGCTCCCACAATCTGCCTTTAACTTTTCCTCAGTGTCCTTAGGTCAGATCTTTGGGGATGCTGTGGTTCCAAAAACAAAGGTGCATCCCATAGTTCTCCAGTGGGATCTGCCTGTGGACACCCTAATTCATGGCTGTCAGCATCATGTTATTCCAAGGCCGTCTGAAGGTCATGTCAAGCTCCGTTTCCCATCCAAACCCACACTGTAGATTCTTGCTGGTAAATGTGTTTAAAAGTTCACACTAAGGCCGGGCACGGTGGCTCATACCTGTAATCCCAGCACTTTGGGAGGTCGAAGCGGGCAGCTTACAAGGTCAGGAGATTGAGACCATCCTGGCTAACGCAGGGAAACCCCGTCTGTACTAAAAATACAAAAAATTATCCAGGCATGGTGGCACGTGCCTGTTAGCTACTCGGGAGGCTGAGGCAGAAGAATCGCTTGAACCCAGGAGATGGAGGTTGCAGTGAGCCGAGACCACACCACTGCACTCCAGCCTGGGTGACAAGAGAGACTCTGTCTCAAAAAAAAAAAAAAAAAAGAATAAATAAAAGTTCACACTGGAACATTTCTCTGTGACAATCCAGGTAGCTCTAAAGTGAGGGCTGAAGAAGCTGTGGCAGAATGTGTGTCATGCCCCTTGACCATACAGGATCCACTGTCCCATAACCACCAGCTCTGCACCAACCACCACAGAAGTCTCAAAACCAACAGTGGCGTCATAGAGACATGCCCTACCGTGTCCCAGCTACAGAACACAGTCAGACAAGATCAGGCACGTTCAGGGTAGTATGGCCATATACTGCAGGACACAATCAACTTCTTACCTTCCCTAATTTGCCCACCCCAGATTTTCTGGCACATTCCACCTGGCTTAGGCACTGACAATGACAAGGTCTTCTCTCCTCAGTGCGTTGTCACGTGTGCTGCTGCAGGGCTGGTTTCATAGCCTTGCCTCCAAGGCCAGCACTTACTGCTTCGTGGAACAGAACCCACCCTGCAGAACTCCAGCCTTGTGGTATACCGGAAGCCGCCATATCAGAGAGGCGCCACCGGCCATGGAGCCGACTCGCTTCATGTCACTCCCAGAATGCAAGGTGTACTGAACTCCCAAGAAACTGTGTCCTGACAGCACCGAAGAGTTCCTCCTTTGCTGAGCTGTGCAGCCATGGTAGGTGTCAGGCCCTTCCTTTGGTGGAGGCAGTGCCCACTGTTACCTGGATAGCAAGTCAGAGTGTCCTGCCAGGGTTGTGGCAGGAATGAGGGAAGCCAGCTCACCATCCAACCTCACAGTAACTTCCTGTCTCTCCCTGGATACCAGAAGTGATATTTCTGTCACTTCAAGATGTTTAGTCTGAGTTTTGTAGGCCTCCATCCTACCCCAACAGCAGATGTGGGTCAGGGGCAGCCTTGCAAGGCTTGAGCATGGTGGGGTCCCGTGAGGCCATCTGGAGCAAGGTCTGCTGGCAGATGTGCCCTTAGTGAAGGTGAGGGCTACCAGGAAGAGCTCAGAGGAGGGCATGAAGCTGAGCCATGAGATCCATGTCTTTGCTGCCACCACTGTGCTCTCAGTGGAAAAGCAAACTGACACACGGTCAAGTCATGAGGGATGTTTCTGGAATCACCTACAATTTATAACAGTTGAAGGGCTGGAGCAGCAGCATCAATCCATTTCCAGCCCTTACTTTTGCATCCTTGAACTCACATTTTCTACTTTTACAGAAAAGCACTTTTTAGAGTCTATATGCTCAAGTAGTGTAAAATGTCTTCCCCATCAGGATGGGCTTTTTGTGAGAGGCTTTTTGTGAGAGGCTTGGGGGCTGGAAGCACCTCTCTGCTACATGGGATGTGGGTGACAACAATTCAGTCTTTGAAGATTAAGTGTATGTGAGCTTATGGCGAGGTTTGTGTACAACCTGTTTGTGTGTCTATTTGAGTCCTACAATTCAATAAGTGTTTTTGTGTCTTGTTTTGTTTTTTGAGACAGAGTTTCGCTCTTGTTGCCCAGGCTGGAATGCAATGGCACAGTCTTGGCTCACTGCAACCTCTACCTCCCAGGTTCAAGCAATTCTCCTGCCTCAGCCTCTGGAGTAGCTGGGATTACAGGCATGCACCACCACGCCCAGCTAATTTTTATATTTTTGGTAGAGATGGGGTTTCACCATGTTGGCCAGGCTGGTCTCAAACTCCTGACCTCAGGTGATCCGCCCACCTCCACCTCCCAAAGTGCTGGGATTACAGGCACGAGCCACCGCACCTGGCCGATTCAATAAGTATTAATCTCCATGATGTAACAGGCTCTCTAGTTGGTGTAATGAACAAATCTACACTAATATCCCTGTCTCCTCCAACCTGACATTCTAGAAGAGAAGAAACAAGAGAATAAGCAAAAATATACAGTAGATCATAGTGGTTATTCCTCAGGAAGGAGAGCAACCTGGAGTAGAGGGGGCAGGCCTGGGGTCTGTGTGTCTCTGCAAGCATCTGTTGGTATCTCTGGGCCATTTTTATCTGTGAGTTTCTGTGTCTGTCTCTGGCTGTGTCCACCTGTGTGTACAGTGAAAATGGTTATGATCTCTTGTATGTTGGTCTGGGAGGCTGTGGGGCTGCGTGTATATATTTTTTAATCTGGAATTGCTTCCATTTCATTTTCTTGCCTGATTTCCCAGACAGCATCTCCCTTAACACATTGAGTAAAACTAGTTAGGGCCGGGCTCAGTAGCTCATACCTGTAATCTCAGCACTTTGGGCGGCCAAGCGGGCAGACCACTTGAGTCCAGGATTTCGAGACCAGCCTGACCAACATGGTGAAACCCCGTCTCTGCTAAAAATACAAAAATTAGCTGGGTGTGGTGGCATCTGCCCGTAGTCCCAGCTACTCAGGAGGCTGAGACGGGAGAATCACTTGAACCTCTGGGAGGTGGAGGCTGCAGTGAGCTGAGATGGTGCCACTGCACTCCATCCTGGACAACAGAGTGAGAACTCTGTCTCAAAAAAAAAAAAACAAAACAAAACCTGTTAGAGCATACATCCTTTTTTTCCTGATCCAGTTTTTCACTGTCAAAATGATGTGGGTTTTTCATATATGGCATCAATTGAGATAATTGTCATTTTCCATCATTTTGCTAATGTGGTATATGACAATGATCAGTTTTCATATTTTGAACCATTTTTATGTTCCAAGAATAAATCTCACTTGGCTATGTTATATAATGCTTTTAATGTTGCCTCCTATGGTTTGCTGGTGTTTATTTGAGGATTCCTGCATCACCATTCACAGTAGGAATTAATGCAGTCTTCCTTGCTGTCAAGCCATTTCACACCTGCTTGTGAGCCCTGCCCTGAGACCTCAATTATGTAATAAGCCTTTTTATACTCACTCACTATGTGTCTGCCACATAGCCATGCATGTCAACATCAGAACCACACGTTTTCAGGCGACACTGGCAGTTGGCACCATGAACAAGATGTCTGGATGCTGGTCACCACGCCACGGGTCTGTTCTCTCGTCCGGGTTGCTAACCTGCTCTGCTACCCGGCAGCCAGTGTGTACTTTGAGCTGCTGCTTGCTGCCCTGTGTTGCGTTGCTGAGGCCTAGCCAGCCTTGGTTCCGGATTCAGCTGAGCTAAGTCAGCAGTTTGCATAATTCCTTTACATTGAGGAGCAGAAGTATGGGATTGCAGCCTCTCTTTTTTTTTTTTTTTTTGAGACGGAGTTTTGCTCTTGTTGCGCAAGGCTGGAGTGCAATAGCACGATCTCTGCTCACTGCAACCTCTGCCTCCCAGGTTCAAACGATTCTCTTGCCTCAGCCTCTTGAGTAGCTGGAATTAAGGCATGTGCCACCATGCCTGGCTGATTTTTTGTATTTTTAGTAGAGATGGGGTTTCTCCATGTTGGTCAGGCTGATCTCGAACTCCCAACCTCACGTGATCCGCCCTCCTCGGCCTCCCGAAGTGCTGGTCTTACAGGCGTGAGCCACCGCACCCAGCTAATTGCAGCCCCTCTTACACAGTCCTGGGTCATATGTTTTGGCTGGGACCTAGCTGTGGTTTTTTTGTTTTTGTTTGTTTTTGTTTTTTTAGACAGAGTCTCGCTGTGTCACCCAGGCTGGAGTGCAGTGGCGTGATCTTGGCTCACTGCAACCTCTGCCTCCCAGGTTCAAGCGATTCTCCTGCCTCAGACTCCCAAATAGCAGGGATTACAGGAGGGTGCCACCACACCCGGCTAATTTTTGTATTTTTAGTAGAGATGGGGTTTCATCATGTTGGCCGTGCTGGTCTCGAACTTCTGACCTCAGGTGATCCATCCGCCTCGGCCTCCCAGAACTCTGAGATTATAGGTATGAGCCACTGCACCTGGCCTAGCTGTGGCTGTGTATTTTAGAATGAAGCTGTGACTAATGCTGGGTATTGGCCTTCATCTAGGGTGCAGGCTGGTGGGGAGATTTTTTTTTTTTTTCTGTGCAAGTTGTGGGCCCATCAGGTAGTTATTCCTGAAAAAGCAGTCATCTGAAAAACAGAAAGAATAAAAAGAGTGGGGACTGGGAAGCTGCTATTAGATTGTATCTTGAGGTCCACACTCTCCAGGACCCTTAAATACCTCTGCTGCTGCTGCTGCTCATGCCTCTAATGCAACAAAGACCCAGATCCCCTAAGGTTGTCAGAAATAACCCTCATGGCATCCTTGTAGCTCAGCAAAGATGTTAGTTCAGACCTAAATAAAGCCCTGTGTCCTTAAACCACACAAAGCATCTCTCACCATGCAGGAGGCCCCTAAATGATAGTAGTTATTTGAAGATCTCTGGAGGAAAAAAAATACACATGCTGTAATAGCGAGGGCCCTCCCCTCCCCAAAGTATTTCCAGTGAGCAGAAAACAAAAAGTTAAAGGAGAGCCGGGCTCGGTGGCACACACCTATAATCCCAGCACTTTGGGAGGCTGAGGTAGGTGGATCGTCTGAGGTTAGGAGTTCGAGATCAGCCTGGCCAACATACCGAAACACCGTCTCTACTGAAAATACAAAAAAATTAGCTGGGCCTGGTGGTGGGCGCCTATAATCCCAGCTGCTAGGGAGGCCGAGCCAGGAGAATCGCTTGAATCTGGGAGGCAGAGGTTGCAGTGAGCCAAGATCGCACCATTGCACTCCAGCCTGGGCAACAAGAGCGAAACTCCATCTCAAAAAAAAAAAAAAAAAAAAAAACACAGTGAAGGAAGGAAAATAGATTTTTGTTCTCTTTATTCCAACAACAAAACCTGAAACAAAAGTCCATAATTTGAGCCATTTGGAAATTCAATGTATACTAAAAGCGTCTGACAAAATTCACCCCTTTCTGGATTAAAAAAAGAACCTAACAAACTAGGAATAGAAGAAAAATACCCAACGTAATAAAAGCCATATTTGAAAACACAGCTAACACCATATTCAGCAGTAAAAGACAAAGCTTTTCCTCTAAGATCCGGAAAAAGGACACTCCTTCTGTTCGACACACCACCAGCCCTCACAGACCAATTAGACAATAAAAAAAAAAAAGGCATCATATTGGACAGGAATACATAAAATTATCTCTTTTTGTTAATGGCAAGATCCCTGTGAATAAATCCCTAAAGATTCCATTTTTAGGCCAGTCGTGGTGGCTCACGCCTGTAATCCCAGCACTCTGGGAGGCCGAGGAGGGCAACTTGCTTGAGTTTAGGAGTTCAAGACCAGCCCGGGCAACATGGTGAAACCCTGTCTCTACAAAAAATACAAAACTTGGCCAGGCACAGTGGCTCACACCTGTAATCCCAGCACTTTGGGAGGCCGAGGTGGGTGGATCACTTGAGGTCAGGAGTTCGAGACTAGCCTGGCCCACATGCTGAAACCCTGCCTCTACTAATAATACAAAAATTAGCTGGGCGTGGTGGCACACACCTATAGTCCCAGCTACTCAAGAAGCTGAGACATGAGAATTGCTTGAACCGGGGAGGCAGAGGTTGCAGTGAACCAAGATCACACCACTGTACTCCAGCCTGGCCAACAGAGACAGTTACAAAAAAAAAACACACACACACACAAATACAAAAATCAACCAAGTGTTGTGGCTCACACCTGTAGTCCCAGCTACTTGGGGGGCTGAGGCAGGAGGATCGCTTGAGCCCCAGAGGCAGAGGTTGCAGTAAGCCAAGATTGCTCCACTGCACTCCAGCCTGGGTGACAGAGCGAGACCCTGTCTAAAGAAAAAAGAAAGATTCCATTTTTAAAACTTAAAATTAATGTAGGTCTTCAGTATCCCTAGGGAATTGGTTCCAGTGTGCCCCTTGGTACCAAAATTTATGGAAACTCAAGGCCCTTGTATAAAATGGCACTGTATTTTTTTTTTTTTTTTGAGACGGAATCTCGCTCTGTCGCCCAGGCTGGAGTGCAGTGGCGCAATCTCGGCTCACTGCAAGCTCCGCCTCCCGGGTTCACGCCATTCTCCTGCCTCAGCCTCTCCGAGTAGCTGGGACTACAGGCGCCCACCACCACGCCCAGCTAATTTTTTTGTATTTTTAGTAGAGACGGGGTTTCACCGTGGTCTCGATCTCCTGACCTCGTGATCCGCCCGCCTCGGCCTCACAAAGTGCTGGGATTACAAGTGTGAGCCACCGCACCCGGCCAAAAGTTCTTTTTTCATAACCTACACGCATCTTCCTATATGTTTTAAATCATCTCTAGGTTATTTATAATACCTAATACAATGCAACTGCTATGTAAATAATTTTTATAATAAGTCATTTAGGAGATAATAAGGGGGAAAAAAAGCACATATTCATTACAGACACAGCCATCCAATTTTTTTCTGAATATTTTCAATTCATAGCTGGTTGAATCCATGGAGGCAGAACCCAGAAATATGGAGGGCTGACACTACGGGATTTCAGCAAAGGCGAAAAAAACAAAATCAGAGAAAAAAATAATAATGAATTGTGTTTCTACACACTAGTGGTGACCAGGCAGAAAAGAAAATTAAGAAAACAATCCCATTTACAATGGCACAAAAACAAATACTTGAGAATAAATGTAACCAAGAAAATAAAAGACTTCTACACTGAAAGCTACAAAGCATTGCTAAAAGAAACCAAAAAGGCTGGGCGCAGTGGCTCACACCTGTAATCTCAGCACTTTGGGAGGCCGAGGCAGGCGGATCACCTGAGGTCAGGAGTTTGAGACCAGCCTGGCCAATATGGTGAAATCCCATCTCTACTGAAGATGCAAAAATCAGCCGGGCATGGTGGTGCGTGCATGTAGTCCCAGCTACTCAGGAGGCTGAGGCAGGAGAATCACTTCAACCCAGGAGGAAGAGGTTGCAGTGAGACGAGATCACACCACTGCACTCCAGCCTGGTCAACAAGAGGGAGACTCCATCTCAAAAAAAAAAAAAAGAAAGAAAGATACAAATACCTAGAAAGACATCTGTGATATTATGAAATATTTATTTTGGTTTGTTCCTGTTTCCTTGGCCTACAGCTCCTAAAAACCTTGGAATCAAAGTGATGTTGAGGTGACTAGTGACTGGGGGCGGTGCATAGCCTCAGGATGGGGTGGTTGCCAGGGGAAGCAACCGTGTGATTAGATGGTTGGGATACTCTGCTTCACCCCTGACTCCCCTGTGTTACTTGTCCAGGTCCGTGGAGTTTTTGAACAAAAAACTGAACAAAACACACAAAGGAACGAAACCCAGGACCGAAGCCGCAAAAGCAGGGATTTATTAAAGGGAGAAAGCACATTACAGGGTGGAAGTGGGCCCGAGCAAGCAGCTCAAGGGACCAAAGTTTTCTGGGTTTTAAGTACTCCTTTCGAGGTCCCCATCAGTTACCCCTTATCTGGATGAAGGATTTGGCTGGTGGCTAGTTAAAGGCTGAGGTGAATTGGTGCCCTCTGAAGATGAAGGGATGGGCCGTGCTTGGCCCGCAGCCAATCCGGGGCACTTTCCATCTGAGATGTGGTGGAAGTGGGAGGGCTGGAGGGAAAGTAGCCTTTGATCCTTTACTGCTCCAGGCTTGGGGAGAAGGGTTTTTCCTTTTGGTTTAGCTTTAGGCCGTTGGCGTTAATTGGCCTTAGATTCTCTGCCCCCAGACCTTGGTGTTTTCCTTTGACCCAGCTTTAGGAAGTCAGCACGAATTGGCCTGAAGTTCCCTGCCTCACCTGGAGGAGAGAGGGGCTGAAGTTTTAAGTCTATCACCAATATCCAATGATGTAATCAAGCCGGGCACTTGATTACATCATTTCTTCAGACCCCCAGTGAGATTTGTTTAATCCTAATGGTCCTATTAAGAATTCCAGGCCAGGCGCGGTGGCTCACGCCTGTAATCCCAGCACTTTGGGCAGCCGAGGCAGGCACATCAGAAGGTCAAGAGATCGAGACCATCCTGGCCAACACGGTGAAACCCCGACTCTGCTAAAAATACAAAAATTAGCCAGGCATGGTGGCAGGCACCTGTAGTCCCAGCTACTCGGGAGGCTGAGGCAGGAGAATGGCTTGAACGCGAGAGGTGGAGGTTGCAGTGAGCCAAGATCGCACCACTACACTCCAGCCTGGTGACAGAGCAAGACTCCATCTCAAAAAAATTAATTAATTAACTGGCACGTGAGGTGAGGGCAGTCTTATGGCACTGGGACCTGAACCTGTGCTATCTCCAAGTAGCATCAGAATTTAGATCAGTTAGGGGGCAGCCTCCTGGTGTCTGCTGGAGAGGAATGCTCTGCAGAATTGCTTGCTTGGTGTGTGTGGAAAGACCCCCCACATCTGGTCGCAGAAGTGTTGCATGTTATTGTTTGAGAATAAGAAAAAGAACTACTGTGTTTTTCTGTATTCTCAGAGAATTCCATGCTCATAGATCAAATGACTTTATATTTTTTTGTTGTTTTTTGAGACAGAGTCTCACTGTGTCTCCCAGGCTAGGGTGCAGTGGCGCGATCTCGGCTCACTGCAACCTCAGCCTCCTGGGTTCAACCAATTCTCCTGCCTCAGCCTCCCGAGTAGCTGGGATTACAGGCATGCACCACCACATCTGGCTAATTTTTGTATTTTTAGTAGAGACAGAGTTTTGCCATGTTGGCCAGGCTAGTCTCAAACTGGCCTCAAGTGATCTACCGGCCTTGGCCTCCCAAAGTGCTGGGATTACAGGCGTGAGCCACCGCATCCAACCCAGATGACTTAATATTGTTAAGATGTCTCCACTACCCAAAGTGGTCTACAGATTTAATACAATCTGCACCAAAATTTCAACTGCTATTTTGCAAAAATAGTATATATATACTCCCTGTTTTTGCAAAATACAAAAGGATGCCATTGAAGTATCTGTACACACACACTCACCATCAGAGATCATAAGAGAAGTGCAAATTAAAAGCATAATGAGGTCGGGCATGGTGGCTGTCGCCTGTAATCTCAGCACTTTGGAAGGCCAAGGCGGGCGGGTCACCTGAGGTCAGTAGTTCGAAACCAGCCTGACCAACATGGTGAAACCCTGTCTCTACTAAAAATACAAAATTAGCTGGGCATGGTGGTACATGCCTGTAATCGTGGCTGCTTGGGAGGCTGAGGCAGGAGAATCACTTGAACCAGGAGGCGTAGGTTGCAGTGAGCTGAGATCACGCTACTGCACTCCAGCTTGGGCAACAAGAAACTCTGTCTTAAAAAAAAAAAAGCGCATAATGAGATATTTCCTCACACCAATTAGAATGGCCAACATCAGCATAGCAGGCCAGGTGCGGTGGCTCACGCCTGTAATCCCAGCACTTTGGGAGGCCGAGGCAGGCAGATCACGAGGTCAGGAGTTCGAGACCAGCCTGACCAACATGGTGAAACAAAAATTAGCTGGGTGTGGTGGCATGTGCCTGTAATCCCAACTACTCCGGGGGCTGAGGCAAGAGAATCACTTGAACCCAGGAGGCGGCAGTTGCAGTGAGCTGCGATCGTGCCACTGCACTCCAGCCTGGGCGACAGAGCAGGACTCCATCTCAATAAGTAATAAATAAATAAAAAGTGTTGGTGAAGACATAGAGATATTGGAGTGCTTATGCATTGATGGTGGGATTGTAAAGTGGTGTAGCCATTATGAAAAACAGCATTGTGAAGAACAGGTTGTAAAAAAATGAAGGCCAGGCATGGTGGCTCACACCTGTAATCCCAGCACTTTAGGAGGCCGAGGCAGGTGGATCACAAGGTCAGGAAATCGAGACCATCCTGGCCAACATGGTGAAACCCCACCTCTACTAAAAATATCAAAATTAGCTGGGCGTGGTGGCACACACCTGTAATCCCAGCTGCTCAGGAGGCTGAGGCAGGGGAATGGCTTGAACCCGGGAGATGGAGGTTGCAGTGAGCCGAGATCATGCCACTGCACTCCAGCTTAGCGACAGAGTGAGACTCCATCTAAAAATAAATAAATAAAAAGAAAAGAAAAATAGTATGACCATATGATCCAGTCATTCCACTTATGGGTGTATATCACAAAGATTTTATAACAAGATCTCAAAGAGAAGAGAAAGAAACTTTGTCGGTTGGTACAACACCGATGAACCCTGAGGACATTAGGTTGAGTGAAATGAGGCGGTCATCAAACAATAAATGCTGTAGGATTCCGTTCATATGGACTAGCTGAAGTAGTCAAAATGCAGAAACAGTGCAGCAAGGTCGTTGCTGAGAATGGGGGCTGTAGAATGGGGCTGGGGTGGTGGGCAGTTGGAAGTAGTGTTTAATGGATATAGATTTTAGGTTTTGCGAGATTGAAAAGGTCTGAAGATCTGTTGCCCAACAGTGTGAATAGACTTAACACTGCTGACCTATACACTTGGGGTTAACATGGTATATTTAATTTTTTTTTTTTTTCAGACAGAGTTTTGCTCTTGTTGCTCAGGCTGGAGTGTAGTGGCGCGATCTTGGCTCACTACAACCTTCGCCTCCCAGAGTCAAGCAATTCTTATGCCTCAGCCTCCCGAGTAGCTGGAATTACAGGCACATACCACCATGCCCAACTAATTTTTGTATTTTTAGTAGAGATGGGGTTTCGCCATGTTGACCAGGCTGGTCTCGAACTCCTGACCTCAGGTGACCCACCTGCCTCGGCCTCCCAAAGTGCTGGGACAGACGTGAGCCACCATGACCGGCCAGTATATTTAATCTTAAGAGTTTTTGCCACAAGAAAAAAAATAATAAATCTTCAAACCTTTTAAATTTAAAAGGAACTACTAAACAGAATTTCCATATGACATCAGTTTTTGTTGTAGGTAGAAATAAATAGAAACATATGTCCACACAAGACCTTGAGCATGAACGTTTATAGCAGTGTTATTCATGACAGCCGAAAGGTAGAAACCAATCCATCACTGAATGCATGGATAAAATATGTAATAGCCAGACAATGGAAAATATTAATAATTCCATCATAATCTAAATGATGTACAGGACCATACTACAACATGGATATCCCTTCAAAAAACTATAGTAAATGAAACCCAGTTAAAAATTCCCCATATGGTATGATTTCATTCACCTGGAAGTCCAGAGCAGAGAAATCTGCAGAGAAAGAAAGTCAACTGCTGACTGCCTAGGGCTGGGTGTTGAGGAAAAAAGATGGGAGGATGGAGGGAGTGGATACCTAAAGGGTACAGGGGTTTCTCTTTGAGGTGAGGCAAATCCACTGTGGTGATGATTGCATGTATCTGTGAATATACTATACCTATGAATTATACACTTTAACTGGGTGTATTGTGTAGGATGTGCATATTTGAATAAAGTGGTTGAAATAAGTAAACTCATTAGGAGTTTTGGTCCAATTTGTTAACAGTATTGGTTTCCAGGTTTATGCTAAATTTACATACCCCTTTTTTGTTTTTCTTTTTTCTTTTCTTTTTTTTTTTTTTGAGACAGAGTGTCGCCCAGGCTGGAGTATAGTGGCACAATCTTGGATCACTGCAATCTCCACCTCCGGGGTTCAAGCGATTCTCCTGCCTCAGCCTCCTGAGTAGCTGGGATTACAGGCGCGCACCACCATGCCCGGCTAACTTTTGTATTTTTAGTAGAAGCAGGGTTTCACCAAATATATTGGCCAGGCTGGTCTCAAACCCCTGATCGCAAGTGATCCGCCCACCTCGGCCTCCCAAAGTACTGGGATTACAGGCATGAGCCACCACACCCAGCCTTTTTTTTTTTTTTTTTTTGGTGACAGTCTCACTCTGTCACCAAGGCTGGAGTGCAATGGCTCAATCATAGCCCACTGCAGCCTTCATCTCCTGGCTCAAGCAATCCTCTCACCTTAGCCTCCTGAGTAGCTGAGACTACAGAAGCAGGTGACCATACCCTGCTAATTTTTTTATTTTTTTATTTTTATTTTTTTATTTTTTTTTTTTTTTGAGACGGAGTCTCGCTCTGTCACCCAGGCTGGAGTGCAGTGGCACGATCTCGGCTCACTGCAAGCTCCGCCTCCCGGGTTCACGCCATTCTCCTGCCTCAGCCTCTCCAAGTAGCTGGGACTACAGGCGCCCGCCACCACGCCCGGCTAATTTTTTTTTTTTTTTTTTTTTTAGTAGAGACAGGGTTTCACCGTGGTCTCGATCTCCTGACCTTGTGATCCGCCCGCCTCGGCCTCCCAAAGTGCTGGGATTACAAGCGTGAGCCACCGCGCCCGGCCAATTTTTTTATTTTTAATACAGATGGGATTTCACTATGTTTCCCAGGCTGGTCTTGAACTCTTGGGCTCAAGAGATCAGCCTCCCAAAGCGCTGGGATCACAGATGTGAGCAAATGCGTGTGGCCTGTTTTTCTTAAATATACCAGTAAGAATAGGAATTTGATTGCCTTGGAGATATCATGGCTTTTTACATTTCAAAATTCTCTTAAGAGTCAGGAGTGGTGGCTCAAACCTAGAATCCCTTTATTATATATGGTGACATCACTGTTAGATGTCTGTGTTTCTAAACAAGGGTGACAGTTTTTTTTTTTTTTTTTCAGGTGAAACTCATCCTTTTTATCAGGAATCCATTCCCATGATAACTAATCCACTCCCATGATCAAAACATTGATCCCTTCATGTGAGTTGAGCCCTCTTGGCTCATTGATCCCTTCATGTGGGTTGAGCCCTCTTAAAGACCCCATCTCTTAAAACTGTTACTATGGCAATTAAGTTTCCAACACATTAACTTTTGGGAGACACATTCAAATCATTCAAATCATAGCAACTCCTATATATGTCAGTATGTTTTTTCTGTGAATGAGGACATTTCCCTTTATAACTATAGTACAGTGATCAAAGATTAGGAAATTTCACTCTGATACAACTCTGTTATCTAATCTCCAATCTTTATTCAAAATTTGGCAATTGTTCTAATAATGTCCTTTATTACTATATTTTTTCATTCTTCAGGATCCAAACCAGAATCATGTATTGAATTTAGTGTTCACTTCTCTTTAGTCTCTCTCATATGGAACAGTTCCTCAGCCTTTGTGTTTTCCTTACTTGCTTCAAGGCATGACAACTCTATAATACGGTTGGAACATTCCAAGCCTCCTTCCCCACTCCAGATAAGGCCAAAAACAGAATTTAGCTGAGATCTTGCTGGGTACTTTCCCCTTCTCTTTTCTGCTTTTTTTACTCCCTTAGAGGCTCTTGTGTCCCTGAAGATCATTCCTTCAATAAGTCACATTTCTCCAAATCCCTGTCTCAGGGTCTGCTTCTAGGGAACTCAACCTAAAAGAATATCTATTAGCCCAAGCTCATTCACTGTTTTATTCAAATATTCTATAGACACAGTTTTTGTTTTTTTTTTTGAGTCAGGGACTCACTGTGTCACCCAGGCTGGAGTGCAGTGGCATGATTTGGCTTACTGCAACCTCCACCCCCTTGGGCTCAAGCCATCCTCTCATCTCAGCCTCTCGAGTCACTGGGACTACAGACATGGGCCACTGTACCTGGCTAATTTTTGTATTTCTTTTATAGAGGCAGGGTTTTACCATGTTGCCCAGGCTGGTCTCGAACTCCAAGCTCAAGTGATCCTCCCACCTCGACCTCCCAAAATGCTGGGATTATAGGCATGAGCCACCACACCCAGCCAAGACACAATAATTTTTTAACCTCTTTTGTCTTTCAATTTCTCAGAGATATATGTTAAATATCCCTTCCTACCTACAACTATAGATTTGTTCATTTCTGCTTGCTGTTCTTTCAGTTTTTGCAACATGTATTTTAAAATAATATTTTAAACTCATTTTAAAATAATTTTTTTTTGCACACAAAACAATAAACATTTTCTAAAAGTACATACAAACAAAAAGATGTATATCAAACATATTAGGAAGGTTGCACATGGGAAGACGGGGAATAGAAATGGGGGGTGGGAATTAAAGAAAATAAATGAGAGAGGGACTTTGTATGGATCAATGATAATAACTCAATCCTCTATTTGACAAAGAAGGAGAAGGAAGAGGAAGAAAAAGAAAGTGGGATAAAGGATCAGAAAGGGAGGAAAATAGAAAAAATTAGAGTATGACTCCAGGGTAGACCTGTTTTGTTGTCACTTGGTTGGTTGGTTGGTTGGTTTGACAGTTGTATTTTTCATATGTTTCACCATGTTGGCCAGGCTGGTCTCGAACTCCTAGCCTCAAGTGATCAACCCGCCTCAGCCTCCCAGAGTACTGAGACTACAGGCATAAGCCACCACATCCAGCCCCCACATTGCTTCTGGCCTCTGTGGTAGACCTCCCAGACGGGGCGGCCGGGCAGAGGCGCTCCCCACGTCCCAGACGGGGCGGCCGGGCAAAGGTGCTCCTCACTTCCCAGACGGGGCGGCCGGGCAGAGACGCTCCTCACTTCCCAGACGGGGCGGCCGGGCAGAGACGCTCCTCACTTCCTAGACGGGTTGGCGGCCGGCAGAGGGCCTCACATTTCCCAGACGGTGGGCCGGGCAGGGGTCCTCATTCCCGGAGGGCGGGCAGAGGTTTCATGGGCAGAGTCGCTCCTCACATCCCAGACGATGGGCGGCTGGGCAGAGACGTTCCTCACTTCCTAGACGGGGTGGCGGCCGGGCAGAGGCGATCCTCACCTCCCAGACGGGGCGGCCGGGCAGAGGAGCTCCTCACAACCCAGATGATGGGCGGCCAGGCAGAGACGCTCCCCACCTCCCAGACGGGGCGGCGGCCGGGCAGAGGCTGCAATCCCAGCACCCTGGGAGGCCAAGGCAGGCGGCTGGGAGGCGGAGGCTGCAGCGAGCCAAGACCACGCCACCGCACTCCAGCCTGGGCAACACCGAGCACCGAGTGAGTGAGACTCCGTCTGCAGTCCCAGCACCTCGGGAGGCCGAGGCGGGCAGACCAGTCGAGGTCAGGAGCTGGAGACCAGCCTGGCCGGCATGGCGAAACCGCGCCTCCAGCCAAAGGAGAAAAACCAGGGAGGGGTGGTGGCGCGCGGCGGCAATCCCAGGCAGCCCGCAGGCCAGGGCAGGAGAATCACGGGAGCCGGACGCAGGGAGTCTGCAGCGAGCCGAGTTTACTGCAGCCTGGGCCACAGAGGGAAGAAAAGAAAAAGAAAGAAAGAAGAGAAAGAGAGAAAGAGAGAGAGAAAGAGAGAGAAAGAGAGAGAGAAAGAAAGAAGGAGGGAGCAAGGGAAGGAAGGAAGGAAGAAAGAAAGTTTTTTTTATATATTCAAGATACTAGTTCTTTGCTGCACGTGTAGTTTGAAAACAGTTTCCCACTCAGGAGCTTATTTCATCATCTTAACTGGGTTTTTTTTTTTTTTTGAGACAGAGTCTCACTCTGTTTCCCAGGCTGGAGTGCAGTGGCGTGATCTTAGCTCATTGCAACCTCCACCTCCTGGATTGAAGCAATTCTCCTGCCTCAGCCTCCCAAGTAGTTGGGATTACAGTCGACCGCCACACCCAGCTAATTTTTGTATTTTTAGTAGAGATGGGGTTTCACCATGTTGGCCAGGCTGGAACTCCTGACCTCAAATGATCCTCCCACCTCGGCCTCCCAAAGTGCTGAGATTACAGGCATGAGCCACCGTGCCCAGCCTAACTGGGTGTTTCATAGAGCTAATGGGTTTTTCATACAAAATTTTATTTTATCCATTTTAAGTGCACCATTCCGTGGCATGAACTATATTCATAATGTTAAACCATAACCATGCCAGGTGCACCCCTGTAATCCTAGCACTTTGCCAGGTCAAGGCAGGAAGATCGCCTGCATCCAGGAGCTGGAGACCAGCCTGGGCAAAGGAGACCATCCCTACAAAAAATAAACAAAAAAAAAATTTAGCTGGGCCAGGCGTGGTAGGTCACGCCTGTAATCCCATCACTTTGGGTGGCCGAGGCAGGTGGATCACTTGAGGTCAGGAGTAGAGACCAGCCTGGCCAACATGGTGAAACCCTGTCTCTACTAAAAATACAAAAATTAGCTGGGCGTGCTGGCAGCCACCTGTAATCCAGCTACTCAGGAGGCTGAGACAGGAGAATCACTTAAACCCAGGAGGCAGAGGTTGCAGTGAGCCGAGATTGCACCACTGCACTCCAGCCTAGGTGACAGGAGTGAAACTCCATCTCAAAAAAAAAAAAAAGGCCAGGCCCGGTGGCTCATGCCTGTAATCCCAGCACTTTGGGAGGTCAAGGTAGGCGGATCACAAGGTCCGGAGTTTGAGACAAGCCTGGCCTACATAGTGAAACCCCATCTTGGCTAAAAAATACAAAAATTAGCCAGGTATGGTGGCGAACGCCTGGAGTCCCAGCTACTCAGGAGGCTGAGGCAGGAGACTCACTTGAACCCAGGAGGCAGAGGTTGCAGTGAGCCGAGATGGTGCCACCGCACTCCAGCCTAGACAACAGAGCGAGACTCTGTCTCGAAAAAAAACAAACAAAAAAATTAGCTGGGCATGGTGGCACACACCCATAGCCCCAGATACTCGGGATATTGAGGCAGAAGGATCATTTGAGCCCCGGAGGTCGAGGCTGCAGTGAGCAGTGATCCTGCCACTGCACTCAGCCTGGGTGAGACCCAGTCTCAAAAAAAAATAAGAAAAAGAGGCCGGGTGTGGTGGCTCATGCTTGTAATCCTAGCACTTTGGGAGGCCAAGGCAGGCGGATCACAAGGTCAGGAGTTCGAGACCAGCCTGGCCAACATAGTGAAATCCTGTCTCTACTAAAAATACAGAAAAAAAAAAAAAGAATAGCCAGGCATGGTGGCCCATGCCTATAGTCCCAGCTACTCGGGAGGCTGAAGCAGCAGAATCGCTTGAACCAGGGAGGCAGAGGTTGCCATGAGCTGAGATCATGCCACTGCACTCCAGCCTGGACAAAAAGAGTGAAACTCTGTCAAAAAAAAAAAAAAAAAAAAAACTAGAGAGAAAAAGAGCAATATAAACTTTTATCTGGCCAGGTGCAATGGCTCCACCTGTAATCCAAACACTTTAGGAGGCCAAGGTGGGTGGATCACTTAAGGACAGGATTTGAGACCAACCTAACCCATATATCAAAACCCCATCTGTACTAAAAATACAAAAAATTAGCAGGGAGTGGTGGCTCAAGCCTGTAACCCCAGCTGCTCAGGAGGCTGAGGCATGAGAATTGCTTGAACCCAGGAGGTAGAGATTGCAGTGAGCCGAGAGCACACCATTGCACTCCAGCCCGGGCAACAAGAGCGAGACTGTATAGATAAGACAGATAGACAGACAGACAGACAGACAGATAGATAGATGATAGATAGATGATAGATAGATAGATAGATGATAGATAGATAGATGATAGATAGATAGATAGATAGATAGATAGATAGATAGATAGATAGATAGATAGCCAAGTGTGGTTGATAGAGCCTGTGGTCCTAGTTCCTTGGAAGTCTGAGGCTGGAGGGTCGCTTGAACCCAGCTTGAGGCTACAGTGAGTCATCATCACGCCACCACACTCCAGATAGAGTGAGACCATCTCTAAAATAAAACAGAAGTTCCAATCCTTCAACACCCTGTTTAACTTACATTGGGCCACATAAACTTATTTAAACTGGTGGGGTCTCAGAGTTCTCATTTCTTTGTAAGTGATAAAGATTTAGTATTTTTTTGAGAGACCAGGTCTCACTATATTGCCCAGGCTAGTCACAAATTCAGGCCTCAAGTTATTCTCCTGCCTCAGAGGCCACAGGCACATGCCACCACACCCAGCTAATTTAATTTTTTAAGATATGGGGTCTCTGGGACAGGCACGGTGGCTCATGCCTGTAATCCCAGCACTTTGGGAGGCCAAGGCAGGCAGATCACCTGAGGTCAGGAGTTCGAGACCAGCCTGACCAACAGGGCAAAACCCCATCTCTACTAAAAATACAAAAATTAACTGGGCGTGGTGGGAGGGGCCTGTAATTCCAACTACTCAGGAGGCTGAGGCAGGAGAATCGCTTGAACCTGGGAGGCAGAGGTTGCAGTGAGCCGAGATCGCACCGTTGCACTCCAGCCTGGGTGACAGAGCGAGACTCCATCTCAAAAAAATATATATATACACATATATAAATTATTTATATTTATATAATATATAAATATATAATTTATTTAAATATAACTATATATTAATATAATATAAAAATATATAATTTATTTAAATATAAATAAAAATATATTAATATTTAATATTAAATAAAATACAATATATATTTATAAACGTAATATATATTTTATTTATATATATATAAAATGTATCAGATGGGCCTTAGTCCCCGAGGAGGGAGGGAAAGCAGTAGGGATGGAGTGCCGGTAGGGATGGAGTGCCAAGGGCCTGGGCTCTGCCTGTCTGGGGGAATCCGTTGGTGTCACTGGGACATTACTCTGGAGGGCTTGTGAGTTGGTTGTGTCTGCAGCTGTATGTGCAGTGACAAGGTCGTGATTTTGTTTGTCTGAAGGGCTATGTGTGTATGTCCATTTTATATATTTTTTATTATTTTATTTTATTTTGGAGACATAGTCTTGCTGTGTCCCAGCTGGAGTGCAGTGGCATGATCTTGGCTCACTGCAACTTCATCTCCCGGGTTCAAGCGATTCTCCTGCCTCAGCCTCCCGAGTAGCTGGGATTACAGGTATGCGTCACGACGCCTGGCTAATTTTTTTTTTTTTTTTTTTTGAGACGGAGTCTCGCTCTGTCGCCCAGGCTGGAGCGTAGTGACGCCATCTCGGCCTACTGCAAGCCCCGCCTCCCGGGTTCACGCCATTCTCCTGCCTCAGCCTCCCGAGTAGCTGGGACTACAGGCGCCCACCACCACGCCTGGCTAATTTTTTGTATTTTTAGTAGAGACGGGGTTTCACTGTGTTAGCCAGGATGGTCTTGATCTGCTGACCTCGTGATCCGCCTGCCTCAGCCTCCCAAAGTGCTGGGATTACAGGCGTGAGCCACCACGCCTGGCCAATTTTTGTATTTTTAGTAGAAACAGGGTTTCGCCATGCTAGCCAGGCTGGTCTCGAACTCCTGACCTCAATCGATCTGGCCGCCTCGGCCTCCCAAAGTGCTGGAATTGCAGGTGTGAGCCACCATGCCCAGCCCTTAATGATTTTTAAGCGTACAGATCAGTAATACCAACTATACTAACCTGGGGTTGCAACCAATCTCCAGAAAGTTTTCATCTTGCAAAACTGAAACTCTGTACCCACTGAATAACAGCTCCTCACTTCCCCCTCTCCTCCTTACCTGCTAGCAACTAACATTCAGTTTCTGATTTTATGAATTTGACAATTCTCCACGGATCATCTGTGTAGGATCACACAGTATTTGTTTTTTCGGGACTGGCTTATTTCTGCATAATGTCCTCAAGGTTCATCTATCGGGCAACCTGCCCCGACAATCACGTAGGTTCTTGTCTATTTTCCTAAGCGTCGGCTGGCTTGAGAAATAAAAGGACAGAGTACAAAAGAGAGAAATTTTAAAGCTGGGCGTCCGGGGGAGACAGCACACATTAGTAGGATCCGTGATGCCCCACAAGCCACAAAAACCAGCAAGTTTTTATTAGGGAGTTTCAGAAGGGGAGGGAGTATACGAATAGGTGTGGGTGACAGACATCAAGTACTTAACAGGGTAATAGAATATCACAAGGCAAGTGGAGGCAGGGCGAGATCACAGGACCGAGGCGAAATTAAAATTGCTAATGAAGTTTTGGGCACCACTGTCATTGATAACATCTTATCAGGAGACAGGGTTTTGAGATCAACCGGTCTGAGCAAAATTTATTAGGTGGGAATTTCCTCTTCCTAATAAGCCTGGGAGCGCTATGGGAGACTGGAGTTTATTTCACCCCTGCAGTCTCGACCATAAGAGACAGGTACCCCCCAGGGAGGAGGGCAGTTCAGAGACCTCCCCCTAGGTGCGCATTCTCTTTCTCAGGGATACCCCATGCTGAGAAAAAGAATTCAGCGATATTTCTTCCATTTGCTTTTGAAAGAAGAGAAATATGGCTCTGTTCTGCCCGGCTCGCCAGCGGTCAGAGTGTAAGGTTATCTCTCTTATTCCCCGAACAATTGCTGTTAGCCTGTTCTTTTTTCAGGGTGCCCACATTTCATATTGCTCAAACACACATGCTGTACAATTTTTGTAGTTAACGCAACTATTACAGGGTCCTGGAACGATATACATCGCCCTCAACTGACAGGATTAAGAGATTAAAGACAGGCACAGGAAATCACAAGGGTATTGATTGGGGAAGTGGTAAGTGTCCATGAAATCTTTACAATTTATGTTTAGAGATTGCAGTAAAGACAGGCGTAAGAAATTACAAAAGTATTAATTTGGGGAACTAATAAATGTCCATAAAATCGTCACAATCCACGTTCTTCTGCCCTGGCTTCAGCGAGTCCCTCCGTTTGGGGTCCCTGACTTCCCGCAACATTCATCCATGTTGTAGCATGTGAAAGGATGTCCTTTTATAAGGCTAAGGAATATTACATCGTTTGCATATACCATTTTTTTTTTTTTATTTTGAGGCAGGGTCTCCATTGCCCAGGCTCGAGCGCAGTGGCACAATCACAGCTCATTGCAGCCTCGACCTCCTGGGGTCAAGTGATCTGCCTGTCTTGGCTTCCCAAAGTGTAAGCCACGGCGCCCAACCAGTGTATCCTTAAAAATGAAGGGAGTTGTGGCCGGGCGAAGTGGTTCATGCCTATGATCCCAGCACTTTCGGAGGCCGAGGCTAGTGGATCACAAGGTCAGGAGTTAGAAACCAGCCTGGTCAATATGGTGAAACCCCGTTTCTACCAAAAATACAAACAATTAGCCAGATGTGGTGGAGCGCGCCTGTAATCCCAGCTACTCTGGAGCCTAAGGCAGGAGAATCCCTTGAACCCAGGAGGTGGAGTTTGCAGTGAGCCAAGATTGCACCATTGCACTCCAGCCTGAGCAACACAGCAAGACTCTGTCTCAAAAAATAAAAAATAAAAATGAAGGGAGTTGTGGCTCACACCTATAATCCCAGCACTTTGGGATGCTGAGGCAGGCAGATCATGAGGTCAGGAGTTCGAGACCAGCCTAGCCAACATGGTGAAACACTGTCTCTACTAAAAATACAAAAATTAGCCGGGCATGGTGGTGCACGCCTGCAGTCCCAGCTACTCAGGAGGCTGAGGCAGGAGAATCACTTGAACCCAGGAAGCAGAGGTTACAGTTAACTGAGATCATGCCAGTGTACTCCAGCCTGGGCGACAGAGCAAGACTCTGTGTCAAAGAATAGTAATAATAATAATGAAGGGAGTTTCCTGTAGGCAGCTTATAGTTCAGTAGTGTTTTTTTTTTTTTTTTTTTTGAGACAGAGTCTTGCTCTGTCGCCCAGGCTGGAGTGCAGTGGCGCGATCTTGGCTCACTGCAAGCTCTGCCTCCCGGGTTCACGCCATTCTCCTGCCTCAGCCTCTCTGAGTAGCTGGGACTACAGGCGCCCGCCACCATGCCCGGCTAATTTTTTGTATTTTTTTAGTAGAGACGGGGTTACACTGTGGTCTCGATCTCCTGACCTCGTGATCCGCCCGCCTCAGCCTCCCAAAGTGCTGGGATTACAGGTGTGAGCCACCGCGCCCGGCCAAGTTCAGTAGTGTTTTTTATGGGTTTTAAAAATCTATTCAGCCAGTCCATATATTTTGATCGGAAATTTAATCCATTTACATTTAAAGTAATTGTTGGCCAAGCATGGTGGCTTACACCTGTAATCTCAGCACTTTGGGAGGTTGAGGCAGGCAGATCACTTGAGGTCTCGAGACCAGCCTGGCCAACATGGTAAAACCCCGTCTCGCCTGCCTGCCTGCCTTCCTTCCTTCCTTCCTTTCTTTCTTTCTTTCTTTCCCTCTGTGGCCCGGGCTGCAATCTACTCAGCTCGCTGCTGACCGCGCCGCAGACTGCCTGGGACTACCGGCGCGCGCCACCGCTGCCTGCTTTTTCTCCTTTGGCTGCAGGCACGCGTTCGCCATCTTGGCGACGCTGGTCGCCAGCTCCTGACGCCGAGTGCTCTGCCCGCCTCAGCCTCCGGAGGTGCTGGGACTGCAGACGGAGCTCGGTGTTGCCCGGGCTGGAGTGCAGTGGCGTGGTCTGGCCTCGCGGCAGCCTCCGCCTCCCAGCCGCCTGCCTTGGCCTACCAGGGTGCTGGGATTGCAGCCCCTGCCCGGCCGCCGCCCCATCTGGGAGGTGGGGAGCGTCTCTGCCCGGCCACCCATCGTCTGGGAAGTGAGGAGCGCCTCTGCCCGGCCACCCATCGTCTGGGAAGTGGGGAGCGCCTCTGCCCGGCCGCCACGTCTGGGAGGTGAGGAGCGCCTCTGCCCGGCCACCCACCGTCTGGGAAGTGAGGAGCGCCTCTGCCTGGCCACCCATCGTCTGGGAGGTGAGGAGCGCCTCTGCCCGGCCGCCCCGTCCGGGAAGAAGTGAGGAGCGCCTCTGCCCGGCCACCCATCGTCTGGGAAGTGAGTAGCGCCTCGGCCCGGCCGCCCCATCTGGGAAGTGAGGAGCGCCTCTGCCCGGCCGCCCCGTCTAGGAAGTGAGGAGTGCCTCTGCCCGGCCACCCATCGTCTGGGAAGTGAGGAGCGCCTCTGCCCGGCCACCTATCGTCTGGGAAGAAGTGAGGAGCGTCTCTGCCTGGCCGCCCTGTCTGGGAAGTGAGGAGCACCTCTGCCCGGCCGCTCCATCTGGGAGGTCTACCACGGAGGCCAGAAGCAATGTGGGGGCTGGACGTGGTGGCTCACGCCTGTGGTCCCGGCACTCTGGGGGGCGGGGCGGGTTGATCACTTCGGGCTAGGAGTTCGAGACCAGTCTGGCCAACTTGGCGAAACATGAAAAATACAACAGACAAACTAACCAACCAACTCAGTGACAACAAAACAGATCTACCCTGGAGTCATACTCTAATTTTTTCTATTTTCCTCCCTTTCTGATCCTTTATCCCACTTTCTTTTTCTTCCTCTTCCTTCTCCCTCTTCTTTGTCAAATAGAGGATTGAGTTATTATCACTGATCCATATAAAGTCCCTCTCTCATTTATTTTAACTCCCACCCCCCATTTCTATTCCCCGACTTCCCATGTGCAACCTTCCTAATATGTTTGATACGCATTTTTTTGTTTGTATGTGTTTTTAGAAAATGTTTATTGTTTTGTGTGCAAAAAAATTAATAAGAAATAAAAAAAAAAAAAACCCCGTCTCTACTAAAAATACAAAAATTAGCCAGGTGTGGTGACATGTGCTTGTAACCCCAGCTACTCAGGAGGCTGAGGCAGGAGAATTGCTTGAACCTGGGAGGCAGAGTTTGCAGTGAGGTGAGATCACACCACTGCGCTCCAGCCTGGGCGACACAGCGAGAACCTGTCTCTAAATAAAGAGGCCAGGCACGGTGGCTCACGCCTGTAATCCCAGCATTTTGGGAGGCAGAAGCGGGCAGATCACCTGAGGTCAGGAGTTCGAGATCAGCCTGGCCAACAGGGTGAAAACCCCGTCTCTACTAAAAATACAAAAATTAGCTCAGCGTGGTGGTAGGCACCTGTAATCCCAGCTACTCAGGAGGCTGAGGCAGGAGAATGGTGTGAACCAAGGAGGCGGAGGTTGCAGTGAGCTGAGATCGCGCCACTGCACTCCAACCTAGGCAACAGAGACTCTGTCTCAAAAAATAAAATAAAATAAAATAAAAAATAAAGTAATTGTTGATAGGTAAGACTTACTATTCCCATTTTAACTGTTTTCTAGATCCTTTGTTCCTCTCTTCCTCTCTTTCTGTCTCTCTTTGAGAGTTAATGATTTTCTGCTTTGATTCCTTTCTCTTTTGGGTATCTGCTATAGGTTTTCTCTTCTGGGCTACCATGAAGGTTACATAAAGAATCTTAGCTATCGAAGTCTATTTTAAGCTAATAACAACTTAAGTGATTGCATACAAAGGCCCTGCAGTTTTACTCTGTCTCGCCCCCCCCCCCCACCCCCACGACATGGACATTTCATTTCATGAGTCTCACGTGAGACTTTGGACTTTTGAGTTAATGCTGGAATGAGTTAAGACTTTGGGTGACTATTGAGAAGGGATTATTGTATTCTGCAATATGAGAACATGAGATTTGGAGGGATAGGGGTGGAATTATATGGCTTAGATGTGTCCTCTCCAAATCTCATGTTGAAATGTGATCCCCAGGCCGGGCGCAGTGGCTCACGCCTGTAATCCCAACACTTTGGAAGGCCAAGGCGGGCAGATCACGAGGTCAGGAGATCGAGACCAGCCTGACCAACATGGTGAAAACCTATCTCTACTAAAAATACAAAAATTAGCTGGCGTAGTGGTGCGCCTGTAATCCCAGCTACTTGGGAGGCTGAGATAGGAGAATCACTTGAACGCAGGAGGTGGAGGTTGCAGTGAGCCAAGATCGCGCCATTGTACTCCAGCCTCGGCGACAGAGCAAACCTCCATCTCAAATAAAAAGAAATGTGATCCCCAGTGTTGGCTGTTGGGCCTAGTGGGAAGTATCGTACCACTGGGGCAGATCCATCATGAATGGCCTAGCACCCTCCCTTAGGGATGAGTGAGTGCTCACTCAAGAAAGTCTGAGACCTCCCCTCTCTCCCCCTTGCTCCTACTCTTGCCATGTGACATACCTACTCCCACTTAACCTTCCGCCAAGAGTAAGAGCTCCAAGGCCTATCACCCAGCAGATGTGATACCATGCTTCCTCTATAACCTGCAGAATCATAAGCCAATGAAATCTCTACTTTACAAATTACCCAGTGTCAGGCATTCCTTTACAGCAATGCAAAACTGACTAAAAACCACAGGATCTTTGGGAGGCTGAGGCGGGCGGATCACCTGAGGTCAGGAGTTTGAGACCAGCCTGGCCAATATGGTAAAATCCGATCTGTACTAAAAATACAAAAAATTTGCCAGGCGTGGTGGAGGGCACCAGTAATCCCAGCTACTTGGGAGGCTGAGGCAGGAGAATCACTTGAACCCGGGAGGCGGAGGTTGCAGTGAGCCAAGATTGTGCCACTGCACTCCAGCCTGGGCAAGAAGTGAAAAACTTTGTTTCAAAAAAAAAAAAAGGGATCATCCCAATAGATGCAAAAAATCATTTGAAAAAGTTCAATACTACTTGATGAAACACTCAATAAATAATGAACAGAAGGGAACTTCTTCAAACTGAATTAAGGCATTTATTAAAAACCTGCAGCTAACATCATTTCTCCATCAGATTAGATAAAAATATTGTCATATCACAGGGCTGTCCTTAAGTCAAAATGAACCATCCAAATAATACTCAGAAATAATGACAAAGAGTAAAGGGCTAAAAATGGGAATGATTCACATGAGATAATACTCTATGGTAAACTTTACATACTGATAAATTGATACCAAGTCCTTATTAGCAAAGAAAATGGAGTAAACATTGTATCATGCCAAAAAGAGTAGTTTTCCCCATAAAAAAGAGTAGTTTTCCCCATAATAAGGGAAAGTGGAATACATATGATGGGTGAGGAATATGCAGAACCTGCCACATAAAACCAGTAAGAAATCTCTATTAATAAAGACTCATGGGTTGGGCACGGTGGCCTACTCGTGTAATCCCAGCAGTTTGGGAGGCCAAGGTGGGGTGGATCACAAGGTCAGGAAATCAAGACCATCCTGGCCAGTACAGTGAAACCCGGTCTCTATTAAAATACAAAAAATTAGCCAGGCACGTCGGCACGCGCCTGTAGTCCCAGCTACTCAGGAGGCTGAGGCAGGGGAATTACTTGAACCCAGGAGGTGGAGGTTGCCGTGAGCCAAGATCACACCACTACACTTCAGCCTGGTGACAGAGCAAGACTCCGCCTCAAAAACAAAAGAAAACAAAAATAAACTCATTTTGTAATGGCCCATTAATCACAGAACAATTAAAACACTACATAAAAATTAAACCTGCTTACATATTAGAAATAAATTTCACTTCACCCACAGATCCAACACTCTTTAAAATGGGTAGAAAAAAATGAAAACTAAAATGGATAGAAAAAAAATTTTTTAACTAACATAGGATAAAAACACTTCCTATTATAAAACCTCAGGTACCACTGCTTAAAGAGTTATCTATGGAATTCTCACATTTCCTTGCAAAAGTGGAAACCCACAATCCAAAGATCCTTTTTTTTTTTTTTTTTTTTGAGACGGAGTCTCGCTCTGTCACCCAGGTTGGAGTGCAGTGGCGCGATCTTGGCTCACTGCAAGCTCCGCCTCCTGGGTTCACGCCATTCTCCTGCCTCAGCCTCTCAGAGTAGCTGGGACTACAGGCGCCCACCACCATGCCCGGCTAATTTTTTGTATTTTTTTAGTAGAGACGGGGTTTCACCGTGGTCACAATCTCCTGACCTCGTGATCCGCCCGCCTCGGCCTCTCAAAGTGCTGGGATTACAAGCGTGAGCCACCGCGCCCGGCCCCACAGATCCTTTTTAAGAATGAGCCACAGGGGCCGGGCGCAGTGTCTCATGCCTATAATCTCAGCACTTTGGGAGGCTGAAGAGGGTGGATTCCTTGAGGTCAGGAGTTCAAGACCAGCCTGGCCAATGTGGAAAAACCCTGTTTCTACAAAAACACCAAAAATTTAGCTGGGCATGGTGGCGTGCGCCTGTAATCCCAGGTGCTTCGGAGACTGAAGCAGGAGAATTGCTTGAACCCAGAAGTCAGAGGCTACAGTGAGCCAAGATCGTGCCACTGCACTCTAGCCTGGGCAACAGAGAGAGACTGTGTCTCCAGGAAAAAAAAAAAATGCCAGGCACGGTGGCTCACACCTGTAATCTCAGCACTTTGGGAGGCCAAGGAGGGCAGATCACAAGGTCAGGAGTCTGAGACCAGCCTGAACAACATGGTGAAACCCCGTCTCTACTAAAAATACAAAAAAATTAGCCAGGCGTGGTGGCATGCGCTTATAATCCCAGTTACTCAGGAGGCTGAGGCAGGAAAATTGCTCGAACCCAGGAGGCGGAGGTTGCAGTGAACTGAGATTGTGCCACTGCACTCCAGCCTGGGTGACAGAGCAAGACTCCATCTCAAAAAAAAAAAAAAAAGAAAAAAGAATGAGCCACTGATAAATGCTATATAACTGTGTAATAACTCATTGATGATTAAGTTTTTCAGCATTATATAATAATTAATTTGCATCAGGCTTTCAAAATTACATACATTTATAGGGTTTCTTTCGAGTGGATGTTCTCACATGATTAATTTTTTAGACAGGGTCTCGCTGTCGCCCAGGCTGGAGTCCAGTGGCACAATCTCCACTCACTGAAACCTCGACCTCCCAAACTCAAGCAATCCTCCCCCCTCAGCTACCTGAGTAGCTGGGACTACAGGCGAACACCATCATACCTGGCTAACTTTTGTATTTTTTGTATACATGGGATTTTTCCAGGTTGCCAGGCTGGTCTCGAATACCTGGCCTCAAGCAATCCACCCACCCCAACCTCCCAAAGTGTTGGGATTACAGGCGAGAGCCACTGTGCACAGCCCATGTGAATTTTAATTATTGTTAAAATTGAAGTTTCCTGTATTTTCCAAACTACTAACGTTTCCATCCAGTGTGTATTCCTCAATTCGTATCATCCATCTCCAGTGTGCACTGACACGTGTCTTTCAATGGAGATGAGAGCAATGAGTTTCCCCATATTCTGTACATTTCTACAATTTTTCTCCAGTATGAGTCCTTTTATGGCTCTGAATAGAACTCGAATATCTGAGGTCTTTGGATTTTTTTCCAATTAGTCTTTTCATATCTTTGGAAACTGAATGTATTCCCACATTCCTTACATTCATAGGATTTCTCTCCTGTATAAATGAAAATTATTTCTTTCCCTTTTTTATTTTTCTGAGACAGAGTCTCACTGTTATCCAGGCTGGATGGTAGTGGCACGATCTCAGCTCACTGCAGCCTCAACCTCCCAGGCTCAAGGGTTCCTCCCACCTCAGCTTTCTGAGCAGCTAGAACTACAGGGATGCACCACCCCACCCAATTACTTTGTCTTTTCTTTGGAGATATGGGGCTTTCTTTTTTTTTTGTTTTGAGACGACGTCTCGCTCTGTCACCAGGCTGGAGTGCAGTGGCGCAATCTCGGCTCACTGCAACCTCCAAGTCCCTGGTTCAAGTGATTCTCCTGCCTCAGCCTCCCGAGTAGCTGGGACTACAGGCACACGCCACCACGCCTGGCTAATTTTTGTATTTTTAGTAGAGACGGGATTTCACCATGTTGGCCAGGATAGTCTTGATCTCTGGACCTTGTGATCCGCCTGCCTTGGCCTCCCAAAGTGCTGGGATTACAGGCATGAGCCACCACGCAATTTCTTTTTTTTTTTTGAGATGGAGTCTCGCTTTTGTCACCCAGGCTGGAATGCAATGGTGTGATCTCGGCTCACTGCAACCACCACCTCCCAGGTTCAAGCGATTCTCCTGCCTCAGCCTCCCGAGTAGCTGGGATTACAGGTGCCCACCACCATGCCCAGCTAATTTTTTTGTTTTTTTTGTTTTTTTGAGACGGAGTCTCGCTCTGTTGCCCAGGCTGGAGCGCAGTGGCGCAATCCCGGCCCACTGCAAGCTCCGCCTCCCGGGTTCACGCCATTCTCCTGCCTCAGCCTCCCGAGTAGCTGGGACTACAGGCGCCCGCCACTACGCCCAGCTAATTTTTTGTATTTTTTTTAGTAGAGACGGGGTTTCACCGTGGTCTCGATCTCCTGACCTCGTGATCCGCCCACCTCAGCCTCCCAAAGTGCTGGGATTACAGGCGTGAGCCACCGCACCCAGCCATTTTTTTGTATTTTTAGTAGAGATGGGGTTTCACCATGTTGGCCAGGCTGGTCTTGAACTCCTGACCTCAGGTGATCCACCCGCCTCGGCCTCCCAAAGTGCTGGGATTACAGGCGTGAGCCACCGTATCCAGCTGATATAGGGCCTTCTTATGTTGCCCAGGCTGGTCTCAGACTCCTGGGCTCAGGTGATCCCCCTACCTCCTGCCAAAGCACTGGCTATGCCCGGCCAAATGAGTTCTTTCATGAAGTCTAAGGTAATTTGAAAAAGTAAAGACTTTACCACATTGTTTACAGTCAAAGGGTTTTTCTCCAGTGTGAGTCATTTCATGTCTTCGGAGGGAACTGCAGCACCCAAAGGCTTTACCACACCTTTTACATTCATACGGCTTTTCTCCACTATGAGTTTTTTTATGTCTTCGAAAACAACTGGGATAATTGAAGGTTTTACCACATTTATTACATTCATAAGGTCTTTCTCCAGTGTGAGCTCTTTCATGTGCTTGAAGGGACGTGGGACATCTAAAGACTTTGGCACATTTTTGACATTCGTAGAGTTTTCCTCCACTATGAGTTCTTTCATGTCTGTGAAGGGAACTGGAACAACTGAGTTTTCTCCCACATTCCTGACACTGGTGGGATTTCTCCAGTGCGTGAGATCGGATTTCATGTGTCCGAAGGTAACCTGCAGAAATGAAGGCTTTACCACATTGTTTACATTTGTAAGGTTTTTCTCCAGTGTGAGTTCTAACATGAATTTGAAATAAACTGGGATAATCGATAGGTTTTCCACAGTATTTACATTCATAGCGTTTTTCTCCAGTATGCATTTTTCCATGTTTTTGAAAGAAACTGGAGACCGTGAAGGCTCTCACTATTTCCCTACATTTATAGGACCTCTTTCCAGTGTGAGTTCTTTGATGGATTTGAAATAAATTGGGAGAACTAAAGGCTTTCCCGCACACCTTGCATTCATAAGGTCTCTTTCGAGTTGGTGTTACTGTGCGCCGTGCACCACTACTGGGGGAAATGGAGGCTTTCCCACGTTGTTTCTGTTTACGGGGCTTCTCTCTCCATTCCCCACCACACTCAGATCGTTTGTGTCCAGCATGAGCTCTCATGTGCCTGTCCAGGAATGAATGACGGAGGAAGACTTTCCCACACATGCTGCATTTGCATGGTTTCACTCCAGTATGACTTTTCTTGTTCAGGTGACAATCAGGAATCTGGCTGAAAGTTTCTCTGTGTTCACTCCCTTCTTGAGGTCCACAGAGTCTCTCCACCAGACTTCTATGAAAAATGGCAAGAGCATTATCAATGCTTGGTTTATTAATGCTTTTCTTTTTTTTTTTTTTTTTTTGGAGACGGAGTCTCGCTCTGTCCAGGCTGGAGTGCAGTGGCATGATCTCAGCTCACTGCAAGCTCCGCCTCCCGGGTTCATGCCATTCTCCTGCCTCAGCCTCTCCGAGTAGCTGGGACTACAGGCGCCTGCCACCACGCCCGGCTAATTTTTTGTATTTTTAGTAGAGACGGGGTTTCACCATGGTCTCGATCTCCTGACCTCGTGATCCGCCCGCCTCGGCCTCCCAAAGTGCTGGGATTACAAGCGTGAGCCACTGCGCCCGGCTTATTAATGCTTTTCTAATAATTGACATCTCTTAAGACTTATGCTGCTACCAAAATCAGGAAAAGTGGAGGTTTTCTCCTGGGTCAGAATTATTAGAAAGGAAGTGTATTGATGATTCTGCTACCCAGCTCCCCATAGCAATTATCCAAACAGTGACGTCCATGTCACAGATTCTTAGTACCCTGTCCAGACACTCGACATCTACATTACATTGAAGGATAGATTTTTGGTGGCAATCTTCTAATAATCAGTTAAAAACCTAACATTGTACTTATTCGTCTTGTGTTGTTTTTTTTTTAATTTTCCTGACATGATAAGATTCCCTCAAGAGACACTGCTTCCTCTTGTGAGTGGAGATTACCTTAGCTTAATCCCCAGATTTTGGTACAGATTCTCAATGTTCTGGTCTTTCCATTGGATTCCTAAAATGTAGACCCAGAGAAATCATTATGAATTATTTAAAATTACAGAAAAATCACTAGGTTCTAAGTTCATTAAACACTGCCACAATGCCTGATTTTTTTTTTTTTTGGAGACAAAGTCTCACTCTGCCACCCAGGCTGGAGTGCAGTGACGCAATCTCTGCTCACTGCAGCCTCCGCCTCCTGAGTTCTAGTGATTCTCCTGCCTCAGCCTCCCGAGTAGCTGGGATTACAGGTATGCACTACCATACCCAGCTAATTTTGTATTTTTAGTAGAGACAAGGTTTCGCCATGTTGACCGGGCTGGTCTCAAACTCTTGACCTCAGGTGATCCACCTGCCTTGGCCTCCCAAAGTGCTGGGATTATAGGCGTGAGCCGCCACAATTGCCCACCCCCCACTTTTTTTTTTTTTTTTTTTTTTTTTAAAGAGACAGGGTCTCATCATGTTGCCCAGGCTAGTCTCAAACTCCTGGACTCAAGCAATCTTCCCACCGCGGCTTCCCAAAGCACCAGGATTACAAGGGTAAGCCACTGTACCTGGGCCACGATGCCCGATTTATTCACCAACGTATTCTCTTTCCACATTCCAAATTGTGCAACCACACTGGTGACCAAAGCACAATTGTCTTCTAATTGGCTAAGGAAGGAAATGTTGTCCTTCTTACCGACAGAGGCCAGGTTCCTGAAGGTTTCCAGCATCACATCTCTGTAGAGATTCTTCTGGGAAGGACTCAGCAAAGCCCACTCCTCCTGGGTGAAGTTCACAGCCACATCCTCAAAGGCCACTGAGTCCTGAAACATCCCACAGGTGTGGAGGAGGAGGGGTGAGACTCAGCACTGGGGATCTCTACTCAATACATGAGTGATCCCATGACGCCGGGCTCTCCAAACACTCACTCCACGATTGAGTCATCAGCCTCCTCCTCTCTATCTACATGCACTTCCTCCCTCACAGCAGTTCCGGTGTGAGAACTGACCTACTCAGAGAGCCAGCCACAGAGGAGGACCCTCTCCGTGGTGGGTCCAGGGAGTCAGTTGTGCTGCTGCGTTGCCCCGAATGCTCTTTGCGGAGTGGATCTCTAGTACCCATCACAACAAACTCCCACCACCTGGTGTGCAGACAGCGCTCATTTCAGCAGTCCTGAGTCTGGGTATCCTTAGAAAGGCCTGTTCACCAAGTTCGACCTTTGCTACTATCGGGGTCAACTTAGACTACGAGAGGGATCCCATCAACTTAAGTGACAAAGTGGCTCACTGTGGCTAAACGGTTTATGGTATTGACAAACAGGATGGTATTGACTGAACTGTTTTCCTTCTGAAAGCCTACTCTTTTGTTCCAAACTAGAAGCGGTGCCTAGGGCACTAGCCCCAGAAAAACACTCTGGGCACAGAGTCTTTAATGAGCTTTCCTGGGAGACAATATGTCACGTGTTGTCACAACTTGTCCACTGGGGAACTGAGCTCATCCCATGTGGTTATACTAAGAGAGAATATCCTGAAGCTTGCAAGCGGTTTACTCTAGACCAAATTTAATCAAGTAGTAAATAAGACTCATGATCAATATTTAATTGTCCTAATGGAAGAATTTTAAAATTTCTATCAGGTAATGTCAAAGCAGTATGGAGTAAGTGGAAAGATAACATGTGTTCCTAGAAAAAACTCAGTAAGATGTCCCTTCTTCCAAATGATACCCTTATAAAATTTCATAAATACCTAATACAGCTGGGTATGGTGACTCACACCTGTAATCCCAGCACTTTGGGAGGCCGAGGCAGGTGGATCACTTGAGGACAGGAGTTTGAGACCAGCCTGGCCAACATGGTGAAACCCCATCTCTACTAAAAATACAAAAAATTAGCCAGGCATGATGGCGCATGCCTGTAGTCCCAGCTACTTGGGAGGCTGAGACAGAAGAATCACTTGAACCCAGGAAGCAGAGATTACAGTCAGCTGAGATCATGCCACTGCACTCCAGCCTGGGCAACAGAGCGAGACTCTGTCTCAAAAAAAAAAAAAAAATCCCCAAAACAGACATTTTAGGTCAACAAAAGCTACTTTTCCAAACCTCCCACCACCTGGTGTGCAGGAATTAACGTCTAATAATTGTCAAAGCCTTCTGAATAGCAGGTGGATGGCTTGCCTAACAAATACCAAGGATTTCCAAACCATCACATTCAGGACAGCATACTATTAGCAGAGAGATAAACAAATAGATCAAGGAAAAAGAAGAGTCTTCAGTGGGCCAGTATTCATATGAAAACTTGGTTAATAACAGAGCAGGCATGTAGAGTAGTAGAGCGGAACACTTAAGGTCAGGAGTTAAAGACCAGCCTGGCCTACAAAGTGAAAACTGGTCTCTATTAAAAACAGAAAAATTAGCCTGGAATGGTGGGCCTGAGCAACAGAGCAAGACTCCACTTCAAAAAAACAAAAAAATTAAAAGTTATAGCCATCTCTAGAAAATTTTTTTAAAAACATTAGCAGGGTATGTTAGCAGGTGCCTATGGTCCTAGCTACTTGGGAAGCTAAGGCAGGAGGATTGCTTGAGCCCAGGAATTCAAGGCTGCAGTGAGCTAGGATTGTGTTACTGCACTCCAGCCTGGGTGACAGAGTGAGACTTTCTCCAAATAAATAAACATTGATATAATATTTTTTTTTTGAGATAGGATCTCACTCTGTTGTCCAGACTAGAGTGCAATGGTACAATCATGGCCCCTGCAGTCTTTTTTTTTGTTTTTTGTTTTTTTTTGAGACGGAGTCTCGCTCTGTCGCCCAGGCTGGAGTGCAGTGGCGCAATCTCGGCTCACTGCAAGCTCCGCCTCCCGGGTTCACGCCATTCTCCTGCCTCAGCCTCTCCGAGTAGCTGGGACTACAGGCGCCCGCCACCACGCCCGGCTAATTTTTTGTACTTTTAGTAGAGATGAGGTTTCACCATGGTCTCGATCTCCTGACCTTGTGATCCGCCCGCCTCGGCCTCCCAAAGTGCTGGGATTACAAGCGTGAGCCACCGCGCCTAGTGGCCCCTGCAGTCTTAACCTCCCAGGCTCAAGTTATCATCCCACCTTGTTCCGTATTACAGGTGGGCACCACCGCACCCAGCTAATTTTTGTATTTTTTGTAGAGATAGGATCTCCCTGTGTTGCCCAGGCTCCTCTCAAACTCCTGGGCTAAAGCGATCTGCCCACCTTCGCCTCTAAAAGTGCTGGGACTATACACATAAGCCACTGTGCCTGGCCTATTATCTTTAAATGAGGCTAAGTCATAGGTCAATAGAATGATTCCCCTCACCTCACCCCTCACACTCACACCAACAGCAGCAGAATACATATATAGCAGAGGACAAAACACTGTACAACTCAGGCTTAATTTCAGAAGTCCTTTAGAATACTTCAGCAAATTATATAACTGATTACGTGGACAAATGTCTACACACACACAATATACCAAGACTGAGTCATGAAAAAACAAAAAATCTGAACAGAGCTATAGTAGTAGGAGATTGGCATAGTAATAATAATAAAAAAAAACCAAACAGCCGGGCATGGTGGCTCATGCCTTTAATCCCAGCAATTTGGGAGGCCAAGGTGGGTAGATCCCCTTAAGTCAGGAGTTCGAGGCCAGCCTAGCCAACATGGTGAAACTCCGTCTCTACTAAAAATACAAAAAAATTACCTGGGCGTGGTGGTGGACGCCTGTAATCCCAGCTACTTGGGAGGCAGAGGCAGGAGAATCACATGAACCCGGGAGGCAGAGGTTGCAGTGAGCCGAGATCACGCCATTACACTCCAGTCTGGGCAACAAGAGTGAAACTCTGTCTCAAAAAAATAAAATAAATCAAGAAAAATAATAAATTGACTGGGTGCAGTGGCTCACACCTGTAACCCCAGCAGTTTGGGAGGCAGAGGCAGGTGGATCACAAGGTCAGGAAATCGAGACCATCCCGGCTAACACGGTGAAACCCCGTCTCTACTAAAAATACAAAAAAGTAGCCTGGCGTGGTGGCGGGCGCCTGTAGTCCCAGCTACTGGGGAGGCTGAGGCAGGACAATGGCGTGAACCTGGGAGGCGGAGGTTGCAGTGAGCCGAGATGGCGCCACTGCACTCCATCCTGGGCAACAAAACGAGGCTCTGTCTCAAAAGAATAATAATAATAATTTTAAAAACCTCAACAAATACAAAACCCAGGACACCAAATAGCCCAGACTGGGCGACAGAGTGAGACTCTGTCTCAAAAAAAAAAAAAAAAAAAAAAAAAATTGAACACTTAGAAATTACAAAACCAAGAAGTCAAAAGACTACTTGTACACTGAAAACAACAAAATGTTGCTGAATGAAATTAAAGACAAATTGAAAAATATCTTGTGTTCATGTGTTTGAAGACTTTACATTATTTGGCCAGGTGCAGTGGCTCATGCCTGCAACCCTAGCACTTTGGGAGGCTGAGGTGGGTGGATTACAAGGTCAGGAGTTCAAGACCAG